>NW_008751810.1:745923-750604 GCF_000715545.1 Opisthorchis viverrini
TTCGGGCAATGCTCCGAAGACATCGATGGTCAAACACTGAAAGTCTTTTGACGTCCTCGGCGCGCAGCGACCAGGTTTCTGATCCATATAGTAATATGGAGCGCACCGCAGCATTGTAAACCCGACCCTTGACAGAGAAACTGATGTCACGCCTACGCCACAGGTGACGTAGGTTCGCGGAAGCTGCTCTGGCCTTGCCAATCCGGATGGAAATATCATCTTTCGCGAGACCACCGGGACTGACACAGATGCCCAGGTAAACAAATTTGTCCACTACCTCAATCGGTTCATCCGCAAGCATGAGGCTAGGGTTCGAGCCCACCCAATCTTGCAGTAGCACTTTACACTTTGCAAGAAAAGAAACACCTGATTTGGTGAGCATGGCCATTTTGAAGGCTGGGCCACTATGCTAAATTTACATTGCCGTCTAGCGGTAACACCTAGCTGGTATGCCGCCCGCAGAAAGCACGAGGGATGAGATACTGCCAGGTAGTTCAAGCCTAGACAGGGGGATTCGAGATGCCACAAGCCTTCCTGTTCGCGCCTTAGGAATTGAGCCATCTCGAGCCCCACAGACTGCGCAATACTTTAACAATTGTCAAGGGTAACCAGACGGGCAGTGATGAGTGCGGTGTGAAATATCCTATAAGAATTGAAATAGCGTTTCCGACCAAATAAATGTTTCGTAACTTTGTTCTTATGCCCGATCAGTAGTGTATGTCATGAGATGATAGGGCTAGAATGCACCTGTCTACTGAGGCGGCTACTCAGTAGTAAATTCCCACCACTCAATTCCCCTGTAACCAGGAGTACCATAATTACACACACCTTGTTAGCAATGTATTGATGGTGGGTTAGGGTAGTTATTTGTTTCATCCCTGTATGCCAATGCAATCGAAGAAATTGCTTCATTTCAGAAAAATCTCAGTGCCTGTTTTGATTTTGTCCTCCCACAATCTATGGTTTTCAGCCATTGAGAACGGTAAGCCACAGAAATATCATCAGTTCAGCGGTAGTTTCAACGACAATTATCGTAACTCACCTTATGTCTTGTGGATTATCAGTTGATGCAGAAACTGTCGACTGAGGCCAATTAGCCGTGCCTTGTCTTCATGCTATTTTTGTTGTTTACATACTGTGTATCCAGTAGAGTACGTGTGTACTAAAACACTGTTTAAAAAATTCAGGAAGTCCATGCAGCTAACCATTATATCACTAGTAGTGTTTATGTAGTGAGAGTGCAGGTTAGCCGGTGGATAGGCCTCGTCTTGTGTACATTACGCTATCGGCTTTAGCTGAGCGAACAGACTACACACCCTAATGACAGGTGAAGTCATCAAAACGGATGAGCACTCCGCAACACGTGAATAATTGGGAATATGAAGTGTTACAGTACGGCGGCGAATGCACACATAAAGCTCCTTGGTCAGACCAGAACCTCGTTGTTTCCAATGAATACTTGTAAAGTAGTCTGTTGCCACAAATTATAAGTAGTTAGTAGCAAGTTTACTTTTTCAGTTGCCTTGCTCAAAATGTACCGCCGGTATGTCAGGGAGGCATTCCAGGTTAAGCATTGTCAATCGTCTTGTTGACAAACGAGTGATCGGATGTACATACATCATTTGAAAAATCAGCAAAGCCAAAAGGGCCAACAAAGTGCTTATGGGTCCAGAAAACTAGCCGAATCATCCCAACACCCCTCTGTTTAGACTGACTTCACTTTTATAAGGGAAACATGAAATAGTTTCATTCGATCTGTAGTAGGAATTCCGACATTTTGAGCCCGTATATATAATCCCAATTGATTGTGACGGCTCTGCAACTCTAACCACGTTTGCAATCGGATCAAAATATGAACCGCCAATTGCTAGTGTATGCGTTACAAACTTGTGTCCATCTTTATTTAAATGCTTCTCTCTCATACACTTTTAGATGATTCCGAAATCGTCCGGCCAGCAACCAATCAAGGCCGATTAGTGGGCCCATCAAACACTCTGACATCAGTTTTGAAAGAGTTATCCTGCTTTCGTTCAACGCGAATCTTGATGTTTCATTGATATGGTACACTTACGATAATCCCTCCTGTTAATGTGGTCGTGTTCGGTGACAAACTAGCTGACCTGGGCCAAATGACATTTTTGAATACCACTAATTACTATTCGAATACCCACATTCGGCTGTTTACCCTGTGTGTTTTAGTCAGGAATACCAAATGGGGTGGAGCGATAACATTCACGTAAAAGCTCTACAAACTTTATTTCATTGAAAGCCACCAAACTTCCACAGGTTTTCGATCGTCCCATCGCAGCCTTGTGTATATAAAGTCGGCAGAATTCTCAGTTGCAGAGTGGAATCTGAATATATGTGCGATTCGTTTGGTCAAATCATCCCAAAACAGACTCTAATTGTTATGACGAGCGTGGTTGCTTTGTTGTTACACTGTGGCAATCTAATCCCGTTTGCATCTAGTTAAGCGATACCTCACAAACTTGAAGTTCACAGGCACCTCTAAGGCTATTTGGTCCGCATCTTTTTCCTGTCTAACTGAAAGAAAACCCAACATACAGCTCACCATTGAAAAGAAAAAATGTGAACAAACAGACGGCGACGAATTTCTGTTTTGAAATTTACATTCCTATATAGGCAACACAGTCTGACAGTTCAGTGTGACCACCGTTGAACACCACATTACCAACTGAACGAGGGATTCTGCTGGGACACTCAAGGCTAAAATGGAACTCAATGAATCCGCATTGGTTCTCTCGCAACATGTAACACAGAAGAACGAAAACGATGAATGAAAAGGAACGGAGAAATAGTAACACTCTTCAGTCACCCTACGAAATAGGCCACGACGAAGATCCAGAAAACACGTAGACTCAGCTTGTCACCATGAGTTATTCTGGTGCGCAGATTTCGGGTGGAACCTGATGGCTCCGCTAAATGCCTTAACCCTCTGTGGTTAGCTAACAGATCAACTTAACGGCTCAAGGTTGTTTAATACCACTGAAAGTCACACCCATAGTAGACATCCGATGAATTTTATCCATCGATTCTACCAACTGCAAAAGCGTCTCCCGCCTGTCAACCCTCCATTAGACTGGAGATGATTATACAAACGCTCATTCAGGATGTGTACCTAATCCAAACCACATCATCAATGAAGTTGAATTTTCCGGCTTAGCATGATGGAGTTTATTGGCGGAATTGACTTTCGTAAAGTATTATTACCCAAGTGGAACAAGTAATAACATAATTTGATGCGGTGATAGGCTATCCAACCACCCAATAGCCTAGCTTAAAGACAAGTCAATAAGAGCGGAGTGTGAACAAAATTCATTGACTCCACATTTTTCATTGCCCCGTCCTATGTCCCATAATCGCCTGTTTAGAAGGTATGGCGCTGCAAAGTTATTATCTGTGATATGTAATGGTGACTGGAATGATACCTAATTAGTCGTTGACTTGTTCGTCGTGCTTGGGGGTTGACCTATACACGCTCTCTTATCAGTCGAGGAGATAATGGCAGTGCATTCTCATTGTAGTATTACAGCTGAATGGAATCAGGACTTTTCACCTTTCGTGCGGAACATTCTTAGGATTAATCGAAATCTACCTGCAATGGACAATCCTCACTAAATGATAGCCGGTCATCTTCAGTACGAGTGGACCTGAGTGCTCTCCGGACTTGATCCTCATTGGTTGATTTTCTTTCAAAAGAAATTCGACGCGAAATTCTGTGGCGAATCGGAGTGAAGGACCTGGTATTGTTGTAATTTCGGTTAGATCAGTCATTTCAGTTTCATTTGTCACAAATTATCCTGAATTCTTACTGCTTCTCTTCAGGCTCACCAGCTGATACAGTGTTTCATTTCGGAGAGAACAAACCTTGTGATGTCCTGCAAAGAAGTGTTAAAAGCAATCCTACTTTCTGAGCTTCCGATAGATCCTAAACAGATACATCATTGTATAGGCAAGACACCCTACTGCTGAAAATTATTCGATAGAACGCGACCAGTGTCGCCCAACTTGAGTCTCATCAGGTCGCGGTAGTTACCGGGTTTCCGTCAAACTTGTTCTACTTCAAACGAAATTGCACGGAATTCAAACAACAAATAATTTTCAGTCAATTGGAAAGTGTTTGGGACGTCATCGTTTCACAGGGGTTTGGTGTGCAATTATCATCGAAATGGTCTGGGTCTAAAAGTACAAAATCCAAGTATAGTTAGGTCCAATTAAGCACCCCCATTCCCAAACCAATTGTCCCGGCACCCTTTGACGAACACAGGTGAACGAAATCTGTGAAAGACCCCAAGAGGAATTTCCCATTAAGGTGTCCTAGACTGAAAAAGCAAGGACGAAATATCCGGGTTCGTCATGGAGACAAATGACCCCTAACCAATCTGTCGTAAGTCTTAGTCATCCCCACTAACCAACAAACAGGAACATCACACTGAACACCCAGCACTGATCAAGTCGGCTAGTCATAAGAAATCTCACGGATTGATTCCCTGACTGCCTTGAAAACCCAATCAACTTATATACATACTCACTTGGCCTGACGAAGTTTTTGCGTCAAAAGCGAAACGTTGCCCAGCAATAAATCCACCGATTGTTACCAAACCTCTCTGAAACAACAAACAATTTTGAGAGACTCTGTGCGGTTCGTCTGGCAACGTCT
>NW_008751810.1:753915-769658 GCF_000715545.1 Opisthorchis viverrini
TTTAAAGAGAAATACACTCATTTGCAAATCAATTTGGTTTTCACGAGAGACTGAGCCGTCGGATCTATGTTTCGATAGTTTCCTCAATTTGCTAGCAGTTAGCCAGCAAGCTGGCCTGCTGTGCCTGATTGGTTGACTAAACTTAAAGGGATGCAGCTAATGCTTTCCACGTTAAGCTCGCGACTGATTACCGATTTAGACAGAGACATTTGTTTGGCGACATTGGTCGGGTATATCAATGGAAGCTTGCTCACACTGAGGAAGTTACATTCTGTGCATGATGCAATGGACTTAATGGGTAATGAGCGGATGAGGCGTTTGATTTTGTTGCAAATGTTCGTCCTCAATGGGTCTCTCGAATTCGCTTCCCGTAAACGGACTGGATTTCGAAACCTTACGTCAGGTTTTCCTTCTCAGTTGCGTCTGCTCGGCGCCGAGGACGCACGTTATTTCAATTGTCGGGATATTCAAATGTACTGGTCAGTTGCGCGTTGGCTAGAAAAACGCTTTTGTTTGCAGAAAAGGGAGCTGGAACGACTGCCCTGTTGTTGACAATCCTCCATTTCAATGGAGCGCTTCAGTGATGTCGGGGCAAACCATCTTCCAGCATAGAGCAGAAGCCGTAATCTTACGGGCGGTTGGCCGGAAACCATGTCAGACCTATGTGACATTTAGCTGACAAGTTGATTACATCACCTATTGATACACCTCACAATAACACTGGTGGTGACGAGAATGATGGTAATTATGCTGATGATAATAATTAAAATATTAGCACTCAGTGATGCGGATGTGAAGTGTTTACACGTGCTCTGGGTCCTGTAGTTTCTTGAATAGAGAGTACTTATGTGGGATACCTTTGGGGCCTTGGATTTCAGTCGCGCGGGACAGCTAACAGTGAGCTCTAAGACAACCGTTCTGGGACCAGTCAACCTGTCTTGATAAGGGGGTAATCCCTTCGGTGCATTTTGGGCAAGTGCCGTGATCAGCGCGATCGGAACACAGTTCGAGGCTTTGAGAAAACCGATCAGAACACTGTAGCGCGAACGCTCGAGGCTGGCCACACGTGACAAGTTGTGTGTCCAGGGTACGCTGACGGAGCAGTGAGAACTCGCTTCACTCGCATGTCTGAACATCGATTTTCAAATCTGGTCTCGGTCAGGAACATGTACTACTTATGAGCACTAATGTGGATGAAACTCTACTCGACTGCTTCCTGATTTTGCAGAACCAGTTAGAATAGGTGTGCTCAGATAGAAGGGAATCAGGTCAAACGACAGTGATGCGACTGTAAATCCTAGTAACCACGAAACTATTTACAATTATTCTGAATGGTCTACCACCGAAATAGAGAACTAATCTTTTCATTAAGCAAACTACTCACAAGGTTGCTGAAAACACTTCGACTCTTCTTCGCCCTTCTAGGGTCTCATCAGTTAGGTGCAGTTCCCGAGTTTCCGTCAACCTTATGTTCTACTTGAGAGATTCAGCTGAGTCTCTCATGAAAACCAAATTGATTTGAAAATGAGTGTATTTCTAGAGAACTAATCTCTTCGATTGTATCTCAGTCCTACACGAATGTTTGGTCGGCCATATTCACGGCGTTTAGGAGTACGCATGAATGCGCACTTCTAACCTTACCTCAGAGGGGGTGCGATTCGACTGGCATAGTGGATCATTTCGCAGCCAGTTCAGTAAACAGGCTGTCAAAACTAAGAGAGCGGGCAGATCAGGCCAAGATCAGTAGGCAGGTGTGTCTCTGTACATGATATTATAAAAAGAGCTTCGCACGATGATCTTGGCCGGCAGGTATAGATTTATGCACACACAACTGCAGACGTATTTCCACTCAGTGGATAATCGATCAGGGTAACAAGCACTGACATGCAAACCAGCTGAACGTGTCCTAGACTAGATTCATCGGTTCGACTAGTTCGTAACCGGTGTAAGTACACACATCTTGTCAACATAGATTATCGACAAGACCATTGGCATTACGAGGCTGTTCCGTTTTGATGAACACTATCCACCAATTTTGCAAACGGAACACCTGTTATCGAGCACTATCACATGACTTCTGAATAGAATACCATGTAGTGTTTCTGATACACACGGTTGTGACACTATTGCGTATCTTTCACACCTGTTGCGCACTGTGATGATCAGGACGCCTTGATTAACCTTGTAGGAGAGAAATCCTCACAAGCGAGAATACTTCTTCCCTCGAGTTCCACTTGTTCACCACTGAAACTCATTTGAAGAAAAATTAACCGTCGACCCAATCCGGCTAATGGAAATGGTACTTAGCATGGATAAATTTTGTCAGCTGAATCCTCCAAACCCTATCACTGTTGTCCGGGTGGAACATAACAAGCTTGTTCACCTGATTAGGTGATTATGATAACAACTTTACGATCCGCAATAGGTATCGCTCAGCTATGAATACTGAAGGAGCAGAACACTCATGTTTGGCTAAGCACAACTAGACAGTGATTTGCGTTCACAACTGAAATCGATTGTTGCTAACCCCTGTTCTTTGGAAATTTCCTGTATAATCATGACAGACTACGAATTCGTGTCGTTCGGAGCATCTGTAGTTTCAAACTTGTACCGGTTTAGGGTTCTCTCTGCACCTACTGAAGCCTGCATTGGCTGGGTGACTGGTTCGGGACACTAATGGTTAGACAGACGGTTGAGTGTACGATAGGCTTTCTGATATGACTTTAAGAAGATCCGATGAATGCGGTTGCATTGAGGAGCTGGTTGCACTAACCCGAACTAATGGAGGCAAAGTAGGACTCGTTTAAAAGGTGGGGCGTTGTATGCGGGGGAGAGTACTGCGTTCTTTTTACGCTGTGTGCACAGTGTGACCGAAGCAAGAAGGAAATCGCTTCGGCTTTAGTGGTGTGCTTTGTGCGTGGATGAAGACTCGTCAATTGGGTCGATCTATGATTAACAACAGTGAAGGCGGAGTAGACGGACGCGTATCCCTCACGTGGAACAAAGTACCAACATCTGTTGTGGATTGTGGTAACCTCGAGACTTTCAAACATTCGCTTGACGAATACATAAGATCTCACCCAACTTCCCTCATCAACATTTGAGATGCAGATTACAAACAATAGAACATATATGTCATATCATTCCGTTTATCTGTATACATACACACACACCAATATCCTTTGGTCATTGTAAAGCAAAATGCTTTTTAGACCAATATAACCTTGATTTACCTTGATTTACCTTGATTTGCACTGACTTCACCCGATTTGTTATGGTCGGTTTAATCTATTTGGACCGGTTACCATACTGTTGATAAATTTCGGGAGCTGCCTAATATTTTTCCGGGCGAACGGCATAATAAACGAAAAATTTAGCTGGTATTCAGTTGGATCTCCCGTTAAACTCGAGTTGGTGCGCGAATGCGTGCATTTCGTGCATTACGTACGGTTTGGGGTCAACTAGAACATGAGTTTGACGGGAACTCGGGAGCTGTATCTAAGTGATGTCTCAAGAAAAGGGACTCCTTTCGTGGGCTGTCGAATAATTTTCAGTTTCCTCCATGGAATATATGGTTTTTTTTTCAGATAAGCCCCACCCTTATGAGATTAACAAAAGAGGATATGAAATTTGTACTTTTGGTTTTTATTGAAGATAGTGAAATACGGACATGTCATTAACAATTTCTCGGTACCTTTGCCCCCAAATTAACTCACACAAGTAGCTGCCAAATTTTCGGACCAGCAATAGAGGAATGGAATTACTGTCCTATACTCCATCCTAGACCGCTCCAGCAAAGTTCCCTTTCGAAGACTGATTCCTTGCCGACACTGTCGCGTATTACACCTCCGCCTGTCAGAAACAGTCGAAAGTGTTATTTGGTGGCCATCGTTGCATGAACGTTGGTGATGGACCACTCCGTGGCTTTGCAAAAAACGTATTGCTTTATTCTTGTCGGGAATGAGCGTTGAAAGCGCCGGAAACTTCATTTAAGGTTTCACGTCAGAACGGAGAAAATTTTTGCACAAAATGAGCATCAAAAATAGGTCAAGTTTGTGTGTGTACATTAAAGTGGAGCAGATAAAAAGTGTCGGGGCTTAACTTTTTGCACATGCACTTTTTGCATTAGTGGTGGTGCTTATCTGGAAAGGATTCAAATATACTGCAGTGTCTGCAGCCGAAAACTTTAGGTGCAACATATCACATTGGAAACGTTGCCTTTTTTATTTTTCTCCGTTCGAACCCTATCTGAATCTCTACTGTTTGATATAAAGCTGGCGTTATTTGTAGAAAACGAAGATTCATAGCCAGCAGAAATGGTGCCATGGAACTGAAACCCTTCATCATTGAAATCGAAATGGGCATTTGAAAATGCGGTGTGATTGCTCGCACCGGTTCCTCCGTTCACGCTCTGCGCTTAGCCAGCGCTTCGCTTGTTCGTTAACGTTAGCGGTTTCTCTGTACCTCATCCCCGAGTGGACTGGATGCCCATCTGGTCATTTGACCGAATGTGGTTCCGCCTGACGGGCAAGTCATTCCATCATCCATTGGCAAATATCAATCCGCAACAGATTGACCAAATGATGTAAGACTAATAAACAAACAACATGCCAGAAGAAGTTGCCAAGTGTTGAGGTAGTGAACTGTGAACGCAAAAGAATGGCTCAGGTTCGGTATATTGAAGAAATCGAGAGTAGGGAGAAAGTAGAAGACTAGAGACAGGAGGGAGGTAGGCGATGAAAAACCTCCGGTTTCTGTGCATTGACGCCGTCAGCAGAACACTAATTTCGAAACAAATTCCTTTCCGCGTTCACTAGCTTAATAACTACAGAGTGACGAACAAAGGCCATAGGAAACTGGTAACTTGAGATCCACCCAGTCTTCTATAGCATTTGCAGCGCCGCTCATCATTATATTCATTATTCTCACTTCTCTCCCATTCAACTACACTAAGGCTCATTGAGTCAGCTGACTTCAATGCATTCACGACCACGAGCATGCATGAGTGGCAGAACTCTGGCAGTCCCCCATCCACTCCCGTGACATCCAACCCATCGGTTAGGACTATCCATTGCATGCCACAGAGGCTCGAGGCTGGTGCACTCAGCCTACGCACAGATGGAAGCAGTGGAATAGAGGGGTAAGAGCTAAAGTGATGTTTTCATAGACACTGGTGATGAGACTGGATAAAATTTCGTGATGGGAAGGTTGGAGAAATAATTGGACAAAATCCACCAGACTTGAGTTCAGTCGTAAAACCGTGGGTGGCTTGCACGTGTATTTTGGTTTGGATGATCAAATTATTTCGATACGGAATCCGTTTTCATCGCATCCAGTTATTTCATATACTTGATTTTGTTGATGAGAATGAATTTCTTTCCAAAATATTCCGAGCTTGAGCTACCTTTATAAGAGGATGAAGTTAGTAGTTGTGTGAACCAAGGTGTTTTGTGTGACATTTGTTCATCTTGTGCCTGAAGAATGAAAGCACGATGAGCTCAATCGTCCCTCTAAGTTGACAGACTTTACTGATGATGAGCACGCCCACTCCACTTGGTTGCTCACGCGAAATGAGCTGATAGTACCAAAGAATACATGCCAGACACATTCCATTTGCTAACGAAATTCCGGAGAATGGTCGTTCACTAGACAAAAATCTCTCAAAAGAGGTTTTCTCATTATTGCAGGATAGTTGTCCACTATGAAAGCTATTCGTAATGACGGGACCAACGTAGCTTTACCAGCATCACTGACTTGTATGCGACCAGTACTGATTGTTCTTGGTTCCTTTTGTAACCTAGTGTTCAGGATATAAGGGACCATTTAATTGAGAAAAGACAGACTCTGGGGATAAACTCTGCACCCGTTTTTCTGTCCATTTTCGTCCTTAAAGACAGGAAGTGAAGATTTCGAGGTAGGGACTCAACAGTGTCACTTGTCGCCACGACTAGATAGGCGGGAGAGGTGGACGGGGTGGAGCAGTCGCTGGTGCCCGTCACATCCGTCATGTGGAATTGATGAGCCTGCCATGGTAATCACCATACTGTTGAAAACACGGAGAGTATACCAGCACAGCGATTGTACAAATCAGGGATACTGCCTATAGTGAGACAAAAGTCATCAAAAATTACATCAGATTAATTCTCGTAGCAGAAGGTCAAGGAGATCCTGTTGAAATCTCCTGTTTTTCCGCATCCGTTGCCAACTCTTTGGTGTTTTTAAGCCGGGTGATCAAACTGATGGTCTTACTAGATGCTGTGCTTCAGTTCAGATAGACCTTAGTAAATGCTGTCCAATTCCATTCAGTGGGAATGCAGTAGTGGTGATTGACATGAGTGTCCTGGAGTTTACGGCTGCCACACGCGGCAACGCTGTATTCTGGGTCGTGTCAGAACTGATTTTCTATGTGAGTACGCTGCTTCAGTCAACACCGTCACCAATATAGATAAAAGCTAACTGTACCAAGTGTGAGCACGTCAATGAATATTGGTTCAGTATCACTATGAAGCATTTACATATTTGTTTTTTTGCTCGTATTTGTTTACTCATTTCTATAGTCCACGACTGAATGCAGTGAACCGAATATCAATCAATAAGCCGAAATGCGCAGTCGGTATAGTTCTACCCATGCTGCTCAGACGCAACTTTCAATCTCTTTGTTCGGGTACTAGACGTTTCCTTATTGATGACGTCTTCCTATCATCTATACTTTTGTCAAGATATATTTGTCACATGTCCTGTACGATTTGAATTTTTGTTTAATATGCTAGATGCGTGGAATTATGGCCTCAAAGCCATTTTAAGCTGGGATTTCAACGGAAGAATCCTTAGCAGACTGAAGAGCGATTATACCAATACTTGCGCGGTGCTTCCCGAAAGTTCTGAAATTTTTTCAGACAATCGATGGCATTTTTCGTGGGTAAAAGAAGATGGGTTTTCTTTTCAATAATCCACTGCACCACACTATTGTCAGTTGGCATCAGATACTTGACCTGATCATTCCGGTATTCAACTTGGACAAGAACATCTTGAATTCGGCATCGAGTGATAGACCCAGCTACTATGTTTTGGAAAATTGGGCGGAGCGTGAACATGCTTCATGTCACCCGAAGAAAAATAAACACCGTAGACAGTCGGTCAGTGGACGGTGTAATTTTTCGCGGTTTTTTTTTCTAGAGTTTCGCCGACTAAACTGGTTGCAATCTCAGAGAAGGATCAGAAGTGTAACAGCCAAAATCCAGTTCCCTTCTGCCATTGTACTGAGTTTTTTTCGCGCTGACAATCACTAAATCCAGATTATCCATTAAACCATCAGATCATTTCAACAGTTCTTTTCATCCGTACGGCCCTAAAACTTTAAGGTTTGTAAATGCAGGCAACATGGACATCAGGCAGTATAGAAGGGCTTTTATTTTCATATACTTGGATCCGTATCGGGATATCACTTATCTTTTTTAACTAATGCTTCCGCTCTACAGCGTGCAAGTAGACTCTGCAGGTAGATTACAGAATACGTGGTTTGTAGCAGAACACACGATCACAGTGATTTTCTCTCATTGTGTATGCCTAGCTCCAGCCACGAAGGCTGTTCCTTATTTCTGACTTTGGCAAGTCGTAAAAACTCCCTGTTAGGCGGTCAGGGGGGGGGGTTTGTGCCCTGCCGTTAGTTGATCTAGATTAGTATACGCGGTATCAGACAGATCAATGGATAAAGTCCCATCTGCTCAAAAGATCGACTAGCGTAGTGTGCGTAACGCTTCCGTACTTCTGTTTGTCAAAGTTATCATCATAGTGTTCAGGGCCAGCAACGGAAATAACTATCTTAAGCGATATATTATCACATACAAGCGAGAGTTCGTAGGTGGCCGACCAAGACTATCCACCACTTCGTAACGCATTACCATGGGAATAATCACTATATCAAGTAGCTTTGTAAGCTACCTGTTGCTTAACTCCAGCCTGTTCTGAGCGGAGCGGATGCTACAGACACACCTCGTGTCGCAACAGCACACGTTACACACACACACACATACGGTAGAGTTATCGCAATCTTAATAGGATTGAATACCACTGTTATATTTTCGCACCATATGTGAATTCGTTCGCGTTTGCCCTGAACAATAAGGATGGAACTGCGATCTGTTACTGGTAAGGAGTATCCGATCCAGTAAGACCCGTCATTTGATATCATGAAGATAGCGTGCGAATTCAAGTTTCAACATCGTAGGCACACACACACACGTACACAGAGAGAACACATCCGTTTCAGACACACCCGTGTCGCAACAGCACACGTTACACACACACACACATACGGTAGAGTTATCGCAATCTTAATAGGATTGAATACCACTGTTATATTTTCGCACCATATGTGAATTCGTTCGCGTTTGCCCTGAACAATAAGGATGGAACTGCGATCTGTTACTGGTAAGGAGTATCCGATCCAGTAAGACCCGTCATTTGATATCATGAAGATAGCGTGCGAATTCAAGTTTCAACATCGTAGGCACACACACACACGTACACAGAGAGAACACATCCGTTTTAATTTCACGTACCCATTCGGCTGCCTTGTTTACCTTAGAAATAGTCGGTCCGAATGTTCAATTAATGTCGCAACCAGTGTCCGGACTACGCCGACCCTGATTGCAGCCATTGATTGCGACGTCAAGGGCTGATTGGACTGTTTGTGAGGTATTAATCAGCTCCCAACAGAGGACCAAACAGAGTTGATACAAACAAGCATGTCAGCAGCGCAACCAGCTCGACGTTCGGGTCGAGTAGCATACGACAGCTACGGTGAACCGATTTTCGAGTTGACCGATGATCCGGAACTCAGCGAGCAGGTAAGTTTGTATCTCGTATGAACTATCACCATCACCCGAATTGTGGGTTCAGTACACGATTCCTTTGCGTTTCGAACTAAAAGACAACAGTTCACTGTTTAGTATTTTTTCCACATGGAGTTACCACACATATTTCTTACTTGACAGTGTGTTTTCAGTTAAAAAAGAATAACACTGGAATTCAGTTGGACAGGGGATGTGGAAGAAACTTTTGCTAGTGAAATTTGAAATATCGTCCGAAAGACACAAGCAGAACCGTCCAATTCTCCCAACGGCATTAGTGTGTAGGATGGTGGTCAAACTGTCGGGTTCGTTTGAAATTCTTGTGGGTGACAGAGACGCGGTAGTCAATACTGAGATTTACATGAGCAGTTCCCAGTATCACGAAATCATGCTCACAAAATTGAGTAGGTTCGCGCACTGTATCAAACCTTCAGCACCTAGAACTACGGATTAGCGACCAGAGCACATAGATCTATTAGCGGGCAAGGCGGTCACCTCTTGTGTTGAAAACCTGTAGGTTCTGTTCTGGCTGGAGGTCTTCCACCGATGACTTGTGCTCCAGCAAACAGCAGGCGGAACGATCCCACCACACATAGAGTCACTGAACAGCAGTGCAAAGCACCATTCCTATAATGCTCCGCTGTTCACGAGGGAGAACTTACACGTCTTTATCCCTTTCCCTGAGCTTAGAACTATAGTCGTTCAGCAATTCACCGGAACTATTTGAAAGTTAACTGGCTAGACAATTTTGTTCTGACATATAAACTCCAAGGCCTTAAGGAAGTCGATGAAGCTGGTGTCCATCTAGTGTCTTTCTCGAAACATTTATGGCACTGTTTTCCAACTTGCTTCACAAAACGCGTACGGTTCATTAAATTGCGTCAAGTTTTGATGACTAGAAAAAACACAACTAAAGAAGACAAACCTCGCTAATAACACAATCACATCGTGCAGTTTGGGAGCGATACGATCTAGTGAGAAGATTTTGATGGTCAATTTCTAGGCCAGCTTAAGCAGATTCAGAGAAATACTTTTTTAGGATCTGTTTTTAAGCAACATCACTACTCTGCTCAAGCATTTATGGCACTGTTAACCCAGTCCCCATCCCACTCATTGGAAAGCGTGCTGTAGTAGTGACATTGACCACAATTTAAGTGTGTTAGCTTTTTCGTATATGTCCAACGGTCCACACACTAATATCTCTAAAGCAAAAACTACAGGAAAGGGAGTATTTGGTCTTCTCTCGGGCACACTAAATTATGGCTGATGTGGAAAGCTTTTATGGGTTTTTCATTCAAGGTAAACTGGTAAAGAAATCACACTTGAGTTACGGAATACTGATCAGCAATGTATTTCTCAGTTAGCAATTCATTTTGACGAACAGTCTTAGCTCAACATATAACAAAAATGGGTCTACTTAACAGTAAATTAGGAAGGTGATTCGACGATGGGCGAAGTTTTATCTTTCATCCATACTATATTTATGTAAGTTGTTGGACAGTGGATCCCTTATCGATACAGTAACTGGTCATTTCAAGCATGTGGTGATGAAAGGACAAAACAATAGCTGAACTAGACAGATGGCGATGTGTGCCATCCATTGGATCTGAATCATTGACTGGCTAAAATTTTCTCCTGAATATACAACCTATTCAGCATCAAACATCATCGAAACCATCGGTCTAATTCTACACGGATAACTTCTGAAAGGCTTATTTGGAAATCTTTTCTAGCTTCATTCAAATATCTGATTTTTAGCATGCGTACATTGGATGCCTTAGCCAAAGGCAGAAATTCAGGGTCGGCTTGGATTCACTACTGCTGAGTAGTATTCATCAGCAACGATTATGGTGACAATGGCATTAACTAATTGATGGCTAAATGACTATTGGAACTTCTTCCATTGAAAGATCCAGCCTTGGCCTGCATGTCCCTCTATCACAATACAAGGGACAAGTCAAACATCAATTACTTTGCGTGGAACTGTTGAACGATACTAACTTACCTAGTGAGTGGGCGGAACGAAGCTAAGATCTTTTATCCCAGGTACGTTTCATCAACTGAGATGCGGTGTGCAATTGGACACAAATCGCAAATCGCATCTGTATAGCGGGTACAAACTAACGTAACTGTCTCACCAATACCATGTCATACAGATTCCACTTTTTAATTGAAACCCCATCAGCCTGCTGTGTCAGATCACTCTCCACTGATGTTAATTTAGATGGGAAAAAGTGCATTTGCTGTAGGTGTTTGCAGAATTTGTAGAATTCGTGTTCACTTCAATTTTGTTTGAAAGAGAACAGACCCAATTTTCGCTCTTATTAGAGATAATCAGCAGTGTATGTCCTCGGCCATGCCGGGGTTTGAAGTGGGGCCATCTGACATGCGAAGCCAGCGTGTTGCCCCTGATCCATCAGCGCAAGCTGAACGCGGCAAAAGTCCCAAGTCTGAACTGGCGAACTTGTTCACGAAGGCATCGCGATGATGACCCAGTAACTCTTCTGGTTGCGTTGACCGATTGGCTCGCCTGTCAGGACTTCCTGGTTAGATAGCTTACATGCGTGCGCTGATGGAGTAGCAGTAATACGTTCGCATCTCACGTCACATGTCCGAATTTCAAGTATATTTACTGCTGATGAGATCTTACAAAAGTGAAACTCGAGTCCAGTAATTGCCCCCTTCGGTGAGGACTCACTGGAGAAAATGCGCCAGGATAGAGGGGCAACTATTCAAATGAGAGTGATGTGAACGAGGAAACTAGACTGAAGTAGGATGATTTATGATTACAATATCATTTGAAGAATATGTCTAAGCTCCCGTCATAGACGTTTAAGCCTAAGAACGGACACAAAACGGCTGCGTCTAACTTCGGAACATGATCCAAGCTTGAGAACATCAAGGAAGATTCGTATAAGGTATAGGGTACAGTCATACCACATCTCTCAGACTGGAATGTTTGAACTCGTCTTTGCCTATAGCTGACCATCAATGGCTGATTGGTTCGTCTTCAAATGGACTAGTTGGAAAGTTATAGTTAGCATGCCCTTGAAATTTGTCTATTGCGTCAGAGGTTAATGGTAGACTCCCCCTAAAACTTCCTACACTGCTATTGGTTTTCCTTAGAAATATCCTTAATTTTTTGGTTTACCTATCTGGCCCTCTCGTCCGCCTTCATCCATGATATCACTGTAGGGTACACGCCCAAGGAGACCGAAAATCCAGGAACCCAAGTTGCATCTGATGAGAGAACTGAGGACTTAGATTATGCGGGCTATCATCTTTCGTCATTTTTAGGGTATCAGTTAACAAATTCTCTGCCAGGGGTGACCTCTAGTTTTGACACAATCAAATTATACAGCTTTACTCCGTATTTTTACAACCCTCTTTGGAACTTCAGGGCGAGAAGCCTGTTTATATTGTTCTCTTTCTGTATATTGATAACTGCATAAACCAGTATTGTAGCGTGACAGGTGAGGTCAACGCGCACGACACAAAAGCGCGAGCAGCAGTCACAAGATTGAGTCATTTATAGCCGAACGGCTGTATCTACAAACTCGCTGCTGAATCAGTAGGTTTCTGATTCTTATCACCGGATTCAGCGGGAACAGTCTGAAGTCTACCGAGTGCCTTATTCTTTTGACGAGCTTCTTGATAGTCACCAGTTCAGTCGGCTACCTGCTACTTCCTTCCTGCCTTCAACAACTGCACGTGTACTCTTTATTTGTGGTACCGAAACATTACCTTTCCAAAAGGAAGGTCTTAAATGTCATTAAATACGTGATCTGAAGCATAGTGGGAGTTTGCTGACTGAAACTTCTTCGCAGTCTGTATGTGAGAGTGACTACCAAGCAGAACCACAAGACAAAACATATTTCAAAACCTTTGCTGACAAGTTCACAGGATGCGGACCAAGACAACAAATACACCTTCAGTTAACTTGAGTGCTGTGCGATCCACGCGACTCACCTGAAACTAAAAGATATTTTACACTGCACATCTCAGTGGCAAATACTCTGTCGCTTCCCGGCCGAACTACCAGCTTAAGTTTGTCGTTGTGAGCAGCAGCTACGCTGAGAAAGGTTCGTGATGGTTTCTGGACCACTTCTCCTGGTGATACGTTGCTTCAGCATAATGCTGAGATGTGTTTGGTTCATTGCTTTCCAAACTGCAGGCAGCTAGTTCCTGACCACCTTCCTAAAAACACAACGCGCTTTGACCTAGGCTGCCACCGTTTATTCACCCTTTAGTATTTCATTTTCCCTTCGTGATTGTTTGGCAGCAAAGACTCAGTACTTAGTCCTGGTGCACTGCTGTCAATCGGGATCATGATGCATGGTTCAATATACGACAAACTAATAGGGTAACTTGAGCTAGTCAGCTCGGGGGGTGTTGTAGTTGTCTGTTCAGCACACGGTGCACGTGTGAGGGGTCGCGATGTCGTATGGCGATAGCTTCAGCCACTGCAATTGTGCACTGCTGTACTGATCTGGGTTGATTAGCCGGCGCCTTGTAAACAACGCGGGAACTTTGGCTTGGTAATACGTTGTGTGCGGTGTCAGCTAAATGTTGTACTACAGAGCTGGTTATCGTCCTCCTAGTTCCAGAAGCTAACCAGGGTGGATTGTATTCCTTCATTCCGAGTTGCCTAGTGGTGCGTCCGATGTATTCCGCTGCATAGCAGCAAGAGAATGAGTAAACTAACATATTTTGGGCGTGGACAGGCACTCTATGCTTGAGATTAAAGGGGTACAAACGATTGCTGGTGAACCAGGTTCGGAGTTTTGCGGCCCGGAAGACTGTTCAGACTGGTGGAAAGTTTTCTGTTCAGTAGATCGGCCGGTATATCTCCCTTCAACGGGAGGCTAATGTAAACTGGTTTCCTTCCGGTTGTGGCTGTGATTGACGCTTTGTAATAAACTTGTCGGGGAATCCATTGTCTCTCAGGACGTTGATGAGAGTTCGGAATTCTTGTTCCAGTACATCATCAGAGCATATTTTCTTCGCTCTGTTAGTTAGGCTGCGGGTCAGGTTCCGTTTCTGCTTTAGTGGCACGAAGCTGCTAAAGTTAATGTATTGACCTGACCCAGTAGGTTTTCAAAACACCGATCGTTTCAGTGTACCATCGTGACGTCGTTCAAGGCCAACATCTAGGAAGTGGAAGAAGTTGTCGGTTTCTCCTTCCGAGGTGAATTGAATGGCACTGTGGGCCTTATTGAACTCTTGTTGAAGTGATTCAAATTCGTCTTTGTTGTTAACAACGGCGAAGACGTCGTCAACATATCGGCAGTAGTGTTGCATATTCTCAATGTTAGCCTTTAAGGGACCATTTTCAAGTTTACTCATGAAAATGTCGGCTAGCATTGGGCCCAGTGGTGAGCCCATGGCAACGCCGTCAATTTGACGGTAGAGCATGCCATTGAACAGTAGTTGCATATTCAGTGTACATTTCAGGAGGAATTCACGCAGCTCGTTGACTGGAATAGGTAGCTGAAAATTATTTGCTTCTATGTAGTTACATAGGTAGTTAATCGTTTCAGTTAAGGGGACGTTAGTGAACAGTGAAGTCACGTCCAATGAACACATGAACGAATCTTTCAGTTCTAGATCCTTTATTGAGTCCACGAATTGAAATGTATCTCGCAAGCTGTATTGACACATTTGTCGTCGTATTGGTTCAAGCATTTTGACGAGCCATTGTGCGATTTGGTGATAGGGCGAGTCTTGCATGTCTAGGATTGGCCTCAGCGGGCAGTTGGGTTTGGGGATTTTCGGAAAGCCGTATAGGAGAGGCGTTGTTGACCCTGTCGGTTTGACTTTTTCGCAGGTTGTCTTAGAGATGGAACCGTTTGCTTTAAGGCGTTTCAGGTATGTCACCAGTTGTTGCTCTATTACGAGCGTTTTATCTTTGTCGTTGGCTGTCTGGCTGAACTTGGTTGTGTCTGCCAGAATGTTCGTCATTTTCCGTATATAATCAGTTTTGTTCACCACTACTATTCCGTTACCTTTGTCCGGGCGACTGATGAGGTCATCGCGAGCACGTAGCTCCCTCAATGAATCCTTGTGTTTTTTTGTTATCAGGTATTGACGTTTGACTTTATAACGGGTGTATTGATAACAACAATTTACCAAGTCCGACTTGAAATGTTCTAGGTTGGTAGGACTAATTGGAGATATTTGTCGGAGTTGATCATTGAAACTTTCAAATTGTGTCTCGAAACTAAGGCGAGGGATACAGAATTTGGGCCCTAGCGATAGAGCTTCGATCAGAGTGGAGTCAAGGGACACAGTGGATAAATTGTGCACTTACCTTTCGGGGTTTGTTGGAAAACGGGACTGTGGATTGTAGTCATCGAGGCTTGCATTCAGCACAGTTGGTTTCTTAGCTGATTCTTTTTCGGAACTTTTACATAAGTACCGAGTAAACTCCGTACGTTCGTCGTTCGTTAGGTCATCAACATATGTCTTTCTCTGGCTGATTAGTCTATGTATTTCTGCTTCTTCGGGTGCGGTAGGTGTCTATGTGGCTCCGGGGTTGTCGTCTCAGTGAGACTGAGTCAGGACGCACACGACTTCGTCTCAAGGTTTTCAAAAACTTTTTCGGGTATTGGTTGCTCTCTATGCATTCCGCGAGGAAATCCAAATACGTGTTTGTCACTGCAAGTCTGGTGCTTAAGCTAAAATAACGATTTAGCTCCTTGAGCACCTGGGGTTCTTTGCGAGTACGTAATATTCCGAAAATTCTCATTTTTACTAAGAACACAGATGGGTTGACAAACATGTTTTCGGCAAGGTCTTTTCAAGTCATACAATTGCAATGGTTAAGAGAGCGGTATTTAACATATTTGAATGAGTATGGTGTAAATGGACAGGGAATCGAGTGAGATGACA
>NW_008751810.1:770278-779232 GCF_000715545.1 Opisthorchis viverrini
AGTACAACATTTAGCTGACACCGCACACAACGTATTACCAAGCCAAAGTTCCCGCGTTGTTTACAAGGCGCCGGCTAATCAACCCAGATCAGTACAGCAGTGCACAATTGCAGTGGCTGAAGCTATCGCCATACGACATCGCGACCCGATCCTTTGTTCGTGTGTTGTACTTACCATGGTCCAACTCACCTCCCCTCACACGTGCACCGTGTGCTGAACAGACAACTACAACACCCCCCGAGCTGACTAGCTCAAGTTACCCTATTGATGCCCTGAACTAATGGTTCTTTGATAGTTAGCCAATGTCATCTCACTCGATTTCCTGTTCATTTACACCATACTCATTCAAGTATGTTAAATACCGGTCTCTTAACCTTTGCAATTGTATGACTTGAAAAGACCTTGCCGAAAACATGTTCCTCAACCCATTTGTGTTCTTATTATAAATGGGAATTTTCGGAATACGACAAACTCTTCCCGGCAGCTAATCATGGAATGACATCATCTCTAATGCGCTCTCGTTGGAGTACTAAACTAACTGAAATAAAACTCTGTTTCTGTGAATTATAAACAGATCTAACCCGGCCGAACTCAGTCGTCTAGCCCGGAGTTTTCTTGAGAAGGGAGCACTTAGTTACGCAGCAATGCACGCTTCTGTTTTTTGTGTTTGAATGTCATAGATGGGTCTTCATAGATTGCACACTGTCGGACAAGCCGCAGATCGGGCACTAGTCTCCGTTAACCAGGTACGCAGCGAAAGCGGAGTATACCAAAAAGACAACTGCACTCAATTTAGAGAGTAAATGATGAAAAAGGTACCCGGATATAAACTATGGATCGCGTTGAATAGAGAGCCGCTAAAAGGAAGCAGGAGGAAGGATCTGAGTCTCCGCCTGTGAGAGTGGCGCATTTACGGGCACATGGACGCCTAGTTCTGCCTGAGTGGATTCGGGGGGCGTCCCTCCGTCCGAATTGGTCTGGCTGCGCTTATTGATTGGAGATGTAAGATGAAAATCTAGACATACACGTGCACTGACAGACACATCAACCTCAGCTGTTCACTGCTGTAGTGTCTGTACATCCACAACGGTCGTTGGACTGTTCACACGATTATCGTGCGCGTAGGTTCTGCATGCGTGGATTACGGGCCTTACGTTGGGTTGCAGGCGCACCATGCCTGCGCAGACCACGTGACTTTGGAAGTCTTATTAGGGTAAGTCAGTATGACTGCTTGCCACTGCTTCGCCAACGCGTCGTTCGGACTCGCTTTGCTTGATTGCTCGTCTTATCAGACCCCTATATCTGGGGATGTTCGATTAGTGTCATGGTAACCGGTCTTCACGATGCACTTTCTGATGGAATCAGCATCAGACCGCTCTCTGAAAAGTTAGTGGTGCATACTATCGACGCCTCTTTCATTTTGTCACTGTCCTCAGTGTTCTCAACTTCACATATTTGATTAATGGAACTCTTCATGTTTAATGAGGATGGGCACGATGTGTCTCGTCTAAGGTCTCAGCTTTGAAGGACGTGGGAGGTGTAAAGTGCATCCACAGGTTCTGGATATGTATCGCTATGTTCCCGTGAATGCTCTGCGGTGTGTGAAGCGTCGCGGATAAGACAACCAGAATCAACAGCCTCCGGATTTTGAAGTCTGCGGCCTCGGGTCAGTCAGGCGAACAAAAAGGGTTCAAGCTCACCCACCATGCAGGATGAGGGTATGGGTCTAAGGGGGATATCTTACACAGCAGGTCGATAAACTGCCCGCGAATACGTTCCATTCAGTATTTTCTCTGTATCTGTCTTGATTAGTTAGTGTTATGAGATGAACACTTCCTTGAACGCAAAGCTTCGTTACAACCATTCTCACAATGATCAGGCTGATTCTTCCAAGTTCACCAATTCGGACGACAGTTTTATTTTGAACGCGTATCGTGTCCCTAATCTCTTAAGTCATGACGACGCATTTTCAGTTACTTCCTGTGCATTTGTCAAGTGCAGCTGTAGTCACTGTCAATCCACATACGTTGACGGACCTCGGAGACCCACGGTGGGTAGTGGTAGATCTAGTGCCTGTCTATCATTACGATTGAACTGCACTACAAACAAACGACCAGTGGTTCAGGATCGTTTCGGGTGGAATGGAGCGGATAAGCATGGGGTCAGTTCAGAAAGACATTTGTGTGTGAGCTGAGTGTCTTGTATCTGGCTAACGTAGATTTGTTAGATCTGGCATTCTTGTTGTCCGCTGTTGTCGCAGATAGAAAGAATGATGAGAATGGACTTCTGTACATGTGTAAGACTGGTATCCTTGTATGTAGATTGGCCATATATAACTGATTGTGTTGGGGTCAGTTTGTTGTCATTAGGATACTGAGGTCCAGCTGACCAGTTCGTTTGTCACCTGGTCGAAGATGGTATAAAGCCTTTTCATTCGGTCGCCGTTGCCACTGTGCTGTAGATTCAAGGAATATCAAGTGCGACTCAGCCTACCTGAGGATTCATATCGTTGGCCAAATCAGTTATTTCTCATTGGGAGTTCCTACGATTCTCGGCGAAATTCCCTTCATCGGTATCAGAGCTGCAGTTAGTGGGTGATGTACTGTTACGAACAAAAGTGCCCATGAGATCCTGAATGCAAGGTTTTCCCACCGGGAATGGAGCCTCCTCGTTCGGAGTAAGGCTGATGACTACTTTGCTGAATACTAGTCTCCAGAGAGCCGCCTCCGAGTTTTGGAGGCGAGTTTCAGAGAGACGGCAGGTGCACGCATTCAACGATAGCAGGTTAGGGACGCATGCAGCTTGTTGGCATGTCTGCTGTATGTGATATTCAGCTTTGTCGGAAGTCTACGGGCAATCGGTCAAGAACTCTGCTGGACGTGCCAATATCCTTTGTGTGCGCAGTGGGCTGTTTGGGGGTGGAGTATACATTGCTCAATTTGAGTTTATTGATTGCTCAGTTTGCTGTGCAATGTAATGGGGGTCATGGTGTTGTTTCTTATCGAGCTCTGTTCAGCAGTCCGGTTTTGAGATCTTCTGACCATTCTATCGTGAACAGGGAATCGAAGTTGGAAGAAGGTGTACTGTGTACCTTCCAACAGTACTCACGATATTGATGAACCGAAGGAAGCGACACCGTTCAAACCACCTCATCGATTTAAGCGCATTGTTCTTTTGCCATTAATGGTATAGCCAAGACCGGTTGTCTGTTGCACATGAGGGGAACTCGGATTGAAGGGGGATACTAGTCACTTCCTTGGTTTACCTAACGACTTGTTTGTTTAGATGCGCTTCTCGTGAGATCACTACATTCGCGGTTGGCACACTCGTTACAGATGAAGTTCCCTTGTCAGTATACGACATATTAATTTTAAAAGTTGGTCGGTTGTTTCCTTCCACCATAAGAAGAGACTACAGTGCTGAAAACTCATTTTCAAAATGGCGGCACTCTAATAATCTAGGTTGAAAGTTATTTTTTTGGCGCATGCTACAAACTGCGCCTTTGATTGATGAGAAAGTGTGTGGTTTCAAAAACTGTTGACTCAGACGCCAACAATGCTATGAACGCCATTAAATTAGGTGACAGGACTCATCCATCCAACGGGAATGATATTTTGGGGTTTGCACGTTGTTTGTTCAAGCACGACACTTCATATACATTTTTTCATGGTCGAAAAACTCAACCGTAGTGGACAAAGGTTCTGGTTCGTGCAGCTTGGAAACGTCGTTCCACACCACATGTTTCTACGGCGGATGCAGATATCTAGAAGTCGTTCGTATCGAATTTCAAATAATGTGAGCTTTTAATTTTGCACGGGCCCCTGATTCTCGGACTGTGTACCCAACGGCGTCGCAATTGGCTTGGAAATCGAAGAGCAGACAAACCGTTTCTCAAGAATTGAGTGCCCCAAAAATATCGACCAAAGAACCAAGCGTGGAATTTACCGGAAGTATCCTGAATTTCTTATTACTCGTTTCCATACTATTTTTTTCAAATTCAAAATGATCGAATCCATTCATATTTACGACAAATTAACTCACTAAAGCATTCGATAATAAGTACACCCAATTGTTTTTCATTTCTCGTTCCTCAGAGTGACAACAGTCATTTTTTTCCGGGTTAACTAGAACAGTAGTTTCCTAATGCACTTTCCTCCTACCTCACCTATATGGAAGAATGACACAGAAAAATTTGCCTATCTGAGACAGAACGCTTTCGAAGCGTTCGCGATTTCGACCGGCTTTCAGAGTATGAGTCCTCGATATCTCACTAAGTTGTCTTAGGATTATTGAAACGTGACCCGGGAGCAATTGCGGAGTGCATCGGAGCCACTTTTAGGTACACCTTTCAGTGTGAACCTAAGTGTGTTAGGCATGAAAACCTCTGGCATGAGCGCAACACCACACGCCCCTTTTCGGAGTTTAAGCTGCTGGCGCAGTTACTGACACAGTCAACGATTTCGTTGCAGAGAAATGCACTCAGCACTTTTCACTTGGAATTCAGCACACCAGTGGTTTCGTTAAGGTCATTTCGTCCCAATGTGAACGGACAGCTTTACCAAAGTCGAATTCAAAGTAAAACCTGGTTGGCCAACGGGTAAAACCACCACTCCAATCCAGCGGTTCTCAAACTAGCGATCCATAACCTGTCTTTCTAAGTGCATTTTGGAACAAAGGTACTCTGAAGCAAGTTACCAAGATTAGGGTAGCATTCGGGGTCCCATTCAGATCAAGTTGACATTCTTGCACTATCTAATTCTCTCGCAACAAGGCCAACAAGACTGATTTATGTCAATGCAGATTGTGACTACATCCTCTTCTCCGCTGTGATGCTGCTTGGTCGTATTTAGTTCTCGCGGTAGTTGTCATTGAAACTCTGGCCTTCTTTCGGTAACACTGATGACCCGGAAGGCGACAACAGGCACAGCTATGATAAGTCAGTAAACCCTTAGCGCAGATGATCACTCATTGCCATACTCAAATAGTATGTAAGTCGTGTACACTGTACTATGCAAGTGTCTTACAAACTTACTTGTCCCACGCGCTTCGACTTGATGCAATTGTCAACGAGAGGTATCTCACGCGGACCGTATTCTGCTGAATCACGTCATCGTGTACTTTCAACTTACCCAAACGAACGGGATTGGCAGGTAATCACTACCGCTCTTGGTGAATATAAACACAGTTGACGGAGGTATTTTTGGCTGGGTTCGCAGCTGTGTTTATGGAAACCGTGGTGCCCCTAAATCAAAGTGTCAATCAGGAACCCAGGTAGATCAGATGTATGTGTGGTGTTATCGATGTGGCACCGGTTTGGATGGTCAGATCACTGCACTCAAGAAGATGTATCCGATTTCCAGAAATACACTCATTTGCAAATCAATTTGGTTTATTGATATTTACTATTATTAATTATTAGACGATGATTTCGGAGAACAAAGCAAGTGGAAGTTCTTCGCTTAGCACATTCTGGCGAACGATTATGAAGTCAAACCATCCATTTGCTCGACGAAATTAAACTTTAGAAAACGTTGCTTTCATTGTGTATACACACTTGGGAGAGAGGGCCTTGGCGGGGCAAATTTCCAGTTCGTCGTTTCAAACAGTCGTGATAGCAAGCTGAACATTATTGTGCCATCTCACCGAAAAATGGCGCTCCATGAAACGCTAATCCTATAGAAAGGATAGCTGTCTCTGGCTTTTTAAGCTGTTGAACAGCTTCAGTGAACAACTGCGACGCAAGGTGGTCATCGTTTGTGGCAATGCACCTTGTAACAGTTAACTGTAATGTGTATTCGATACTCTGGTTGTGGCTTCCTCCGTCTGGCTCCAAACTGGCTTGCCTTACACCACATAGGAGCTTACAGAGGGTTGTCAAATAGGTAATCAATACGAAGATTAGCTACACAGGGATATCTCTTCCTAGCCTTGAAGGTATAATGCCAGTGGTGACTGCGTTTCTTTGAATGTGGGCACCTGCCGTCTCTCTGAAACTCACCTCCAAGACTAAGGTGTGGCTATCACGCGACGTTCTCGGAATGCAGCTGTGATGAATCACACGGATAACGGCGCTCTGGAGATTAGTATCCAGCAAAGCAGTCATCGGCCTTACTCCGGTCGAGGAGGCTCCATTCCCGATGGGAAAACCTTGCATTCAGGATCTCGGGACACTTTTGTTCGTAACAGTACATCACCCACTAACTGCAGCTCTGATACCGATGAAGGGAATTTCGCCGAGAATCGTAGGAACTCCCAATGAGAAATAACTGATTTGGCCAACGATATGAATCCTCAGGTAGGCTGAGTCGCACTTGATATTCCTTGAATCTACAGCACAGTGGCAACGGCGACCGAATGAAAAGGCTTTATACCATCTTCGACCAGGTGACAAACGAACTGGTCAGCTGGACCTCAGTATCCTAATGACAACAAACTGACCCCATCACAATCAGTTATATATGGCCAATCTACATACAAGGATACCAGTCTTACACATGTACAGAAGTCCATTCTCATCATTCTTTCTATCTGCGACAACAGCGGACAACAAGAATGCCAGATCTAACAAATCTACGTTAGCCAGATACAAGACACTCAGCTCACACACAAATGTCTTTCTGAACTGACCCCATGCTTACCGCTCCATTCCACCCGAAACGATCCTGAACCACTGGTCTCACGTTTGTAGTGCAGTTCAATCGTAATGATAGACAAGCACTAGATCTACCACTAATCACCCTGGATCCCTGAGGTCCGTCAACGCACTCTGTGAAAAGTGAATGGTGTGCAAATGCGGACAAGGTGGGTGTAACGGAACACGAACGCATCTCTGCCTCAATATCTGCCACGTTCAGCTGAACATGAGCTGTTGGGAGGTCCTGTCTGGTTCAGCCGTTATTTACAAATGTTTTGACAGAGGCCATCGTTATTAATCGGATTGTCGGGCTATATCGGTTGCCGTGACATCTTCAGTATTTTCACTATGAATACTGATAAGTTATGTCTGGACGTAGCTTCGAACTATTCGGTCCACATGGTCAACATCTGGGGTTATTCGTTCTTCTGGGTGTTTAATTTGACCTCTGAACTCGGGACCTCTTACGTATACGTTGCAAGTAGAATCAATCAGATACCTTGTCGACTGCGTTCCCGTGCCATTGTGAAGTACAGTAGATCAGTGCAGTACAATCTTACAATCGACGCGCAAATTATGGGTGCTTTAAGGGCCTGAGACTAAAGGTTATACCTACCAAGCAGTTGTGAGTTCGATGTTGAACATCATCTATGAGGAGACAGTGCCATGGGGTTGTCACCATATCACAGAGCCCTCTAAATCACAACCGTCTGCTCTCGTACAATGTCTGACTGTTGTTCATCTGAGTAGGCTGGCAAAAACAAAGACCTTGGATGTATAGTTTAATTGTACCAAAGCCAACTGCCGTCGCGGGCGCCCTCAACTCCTCAGCCCTGGTGACAGGTGGATGAGGACGTGGTTGCACCTGTCCCCTGCTAGCTTCAGGCCAATTCAAACTCATCCTGTATTCACTGTTCAGAGATGTAACCTTCATCTAAATCGCTCATGATAAACTTTTTCGCTGTTTGAATATATGGCCGTTGTGTCAACCTTAAAAATGTCTTATTACATCAGCAGCCCCATAAATCGATAACATCAAATTTCGACAAATTTCCACCTAAGTGTCCAGCCGTGCTCATGCGGTTCAGTGCTGGCTCCAGTCAATTTTGAATAAACAGAGGAACAGCTGACTGGATTCGTGTTACTTTCAGCTACTCACTAGTAGTATGTAATCCTATGGTGATCCCAGGTGCAAGCGCGATAAAAGCGTGAAGGAACTTGCCAATTGACTTCCCACCAAAGATGTCTCCCCCCTGTATTTGTGCGCCACAACCTTCTTATGCTGAGCTTTCTGCTATATTTGTTTAGCCGAGCCTTACTAGTTAATTGGGACATTGACTTCTGATGGACTACCTATCAGAACGTCGTGATTGATATCACGATGTCAAGTGTTTCACAAGTAAGAGACTGGACCGATTCCGGGACAAGGGATCGATTGTATGCACAGAGTCGGTTGCCGTGTTTTGATCATCATATCCTTACAAAAGGCCAACAATTTCAAGCTTTGATTGATATGAAGAAATGTGGTCAGCTTTCGTAGATAAGTCGCCAATAAAGTGCCCCACATTAAAAACCGCGGCTGCTGAACGGGTCGCGACAGATATTTTCTAAGAGCAACTCCGAAATTTCTTGTGAATCAGACTTACATAGGTTCCACTCTAACTGCAATAGGTGGATGAATAAAACGACTTTTGGATCTTGCCGGATGCGTCATTGTCGTGTAGCATTGTATTAGCTGTTCGAATGACGGCTTATATTGTTATATTGAATAGTTCAAATGAGGCATACTACTCACATGCAGTATAGTAGAACGGAGACTATAGCGTCAAACTTTGTTTCAATGAACACATTTTCTAGCAGCAACTAAAGTGGCTTACGTTGTGTGAAAACTTTAAAGTCACGAAGCATTTTGGTTGCCTCAAGTAACCCCGAACCACGAACCCCGTCCAAAAAAGCGGCTCCCCCTAGGGCGAAGGTGATTCCATTCCCAAAATTAGTGAAATTTTCTAAGGCTTCTGGATAAACGCGGCAACTCAATTATCACATATGATGTACAGATACAAGTTCAAGTACGGTTGGATATGGGATTTATAAAATAGGGGAGTTCGTCTTGTGCTTGAAGCCCATCTACACTGAAAGGCCAAGAGACACTGTATAGCTGTTTCATTCTTACTGGTAATCAGCAATGCGCATTTCACGAAACTGCAGGGAGCTTTGAATCCGCGGCCTGAATGCCTAATGGTTTGTACACGAACGGCTGATCATCCATGTAACTCGTAGTGAGACAGTATTTAGATAAACCACTATATATATATATATA
>NW_008751810.1:779318-781015 GCF_000715545.1 Opisthorchis viverrini
AACCAGTATAGACAAGCCCTATTTATAAGACGATACCTCCAGTGAAAATTTCCAAGTGTCCCCACGCTACCAATAACTCATAAGTAGCTCGGAGGAAGGTTAAATTCACATGACGAGTGAAACCGCCATATGAAGTCGTCGCTTAACAAGCCAGTCAACATGTCATCACGTGATGCAGATACCGTCGCTGAAGACTGGGTGTCGCTTTATCTTTTCTGAGTGCAAATTATTCGGCAGCTCGCGGACGAATGGTCATGTTTGACTCCTAGTCGAGAGGTCGCAGGTTCGCATCTCTGTCGGTCTCGTAAGACACCATTTCCGGTGATTCCCAATAAGAATTAGACATCTTTACAGTTCTTCTCGGTACTTTTCCATGGATTAGCTCCACTCAAAGGGCGAAATCTCCAAATCTCACACTACCAATCACTTGCAAAATAACTAAGACTGAACCACCGTAAACTAATATCACAACACTTTTTATCCATTTTTATCCATTACTAGTGGTGAAGATCTTTTACATGTGATCTCTGTTCCTTAGTGGAATGTATCAGAAAAAAGCATGTTCTGTCTTTGATACTGACAAATGAAAACCTAGTTCGAGTTTGGCATTTCCATTATGAAGGAGATTTCGTTGCAGATGATTGGTAGTTCTCTGGAAGCTGTCTCAGTGAGCTGCCAAATTCGATTGTCACTTCTATTCATAATCCTTTTATTTTTCGGCAGTTCCTCTTGCACTTACTGGGTCATTATTCAGTGAACATTAATTTTTGAAGGCGAATGAAAAATGAATGAGGTTGATTCTGTTTCACTGAAATTTTCTCCTCGACGTTTATGCTAATATTGCCAAACTGGACGGACGCTCTGAAATATCCCCGTTGTTAATTGAAAATAACACCACAAAAGGGAAGGAAACCTCTGACATCTTTTCGTGTTGCTCATTGCTACATGCATAGCAAACGAAATTGATTAAATTAACAATTTAACCTCAAACTGCCTAAAATCAATTGTCAGTACTGAATGTCAGGACTGATAACGGTGGAATGAACTTGGTGGGTCACGTGAATTTGCTGCGTGATCGTCTATCCCAGAGATACTCCAAGTCTACACAAAGTGCTTATGTGCACAAAACCCGGATCCAAAAGTACGAATACCAATTGCTTCTACAACAAAAAGAATTAAAGTTCTTAAACTGGACAAAGATAGGTAATATCTGGTTGAGTTTAATGCAACAGCGATCCCGCATGTTTGGACCGTTGTTTAGTGGCTTCTACTGCAGCAACATGACATATCTCATGTGAACGATTCAAAGGGATCCTGCTGACTGCTGAATGCAGTCCCTTCGGAGTGTGTCTTGGGTTGTCGGTCATTTCGTCGTTCGGCAAATCAGCATGATTGAATGTCTTGAGGCAGCCCCATTGAGTATTTTGCGGTATGCAGGGGGTTGATTTTTTCCTATAAACAATATGTTAGTGTAATGTACTACTCATAAGGTTGTTGAAAATCCGTCGATAGCCCACGATCGGTTGCGCCCCATTTGGGGCTCATCAGGCAGGGGCAACCTTATGAGTAGTGCATTACGAATATACGTGTATCGCGATATCTCGAATATCGTAGCGACTGAAACATGAGGCGGCCTGGTGCAGCACATTCAGTTGCCTGAGAACATCACAAACGAGAGATTCAGCTGGGTTCCAGGT
>NW_008751810.1:781315-826150 GCF_000715545.1 Opisthorchis viverrini
CGTTCAATGTTAACTGACCTCCTGGTCAGCTTCGTTCACCCCGCTATCTTGGATATATATATATATATATATATATATATATATATATATATATATATATACGGAGAACTGTGTTTATTTTCGACGTTTTAAGGCAATATGAAGAATGAAGACCCCACCTCCTGGATGGTAGAATGAAGTACGAAGGCCCAAGTAAAAATTCCAAATTCGTTCCAGTCTCCAGTGATTAGTGAGATAATAATAATGGTAGACGAATGGCTCAGACGCTAGTTGTTTGATGTTTTTCCTGATGAACAATCTTCTTGGTCTTGTAAGGCCTGTGCCGCACAGCTGGTTGCCAAATCACACCTGGTTCGCTTACCCGGATTGAACAGCTTTAGCCTACAATGCTCATTTTGGCTTTCCTCAGCGCTATCACAGGAAGTCCGGTTGTTCTTATGCCTACTCACAAGCGTTGCCTATCAAACGCAAAAGATCGCATCAGCATATGCCTTCTTTAGAATTCCGAACAACCGTATACATATCAAATTATTCCAGGAGAGTTGAAAACTAAGAGAAGTTACTGTGAATTTTAACATTGTTGAAATACAAACCAACCATAATGAATAAATCATATCGTTTTCGAAAGATACTGATATGCAACTGTTCGCATTTGAGCATCTCATAGGAATTTCAAGCCAATGCACCACAATTAAGTGACGAGGAGACTAAACTGTTGAACCTTTAGTTGGTGGTTCTAATCCAATATGGTGCGGTCGATTCGTTGGATATAACTCAGTCAGCTTGTCCAAATGCCATCTGACGCCATAGATGATCTTCAGGGAGTTTGTTTTTTGGTTATGAAGAAAAGCTTTCTTGTTGATTGAACATAGCTGGGTTCACGAGCTCCTGGTCGTTTTGTAGTGTTTAGCAAAAGTTAACCGGGACTCAAAACTCATCTGGCACATGTCTGAATACATTGTTCCTTCCCCAGAGCAACCCAGAAAATGATAGCTAATTCGGCTGCGTTGAAAGAGGGACTTAGCCCTGCGCAACCCATTGGACAGAGAATCGTTGCAAGTGAGGTTTTTAGTTGGGGAGGGTACAGCATATCCCCAGATGATCAGGTGGAATCAACGGGACATCTCAGCATGATTTCCATCTGGCAAAGCGCTTCACTGAGACACTTTGCTCGTCATTTATGCGTGTAAAATTTCGTCCCACTTCGTTTCAGCCCGGATTCGGACTTCTTTTTGATATTGATGGCGTCCTCGGTCGCGGAGCAAACGTATTCCCACAGGCACAAGAGGCCTTCAAATTGTTGTGCGATCCGGATGGAACGGAACTCCGCGTACCAGTGGCATTCGTGACTAATGCTTGTGGGAATACCTTATCCAAGGTTGAACGTCTGTCGAGATGGTTCAATGTCGAGGTGAGTTGTAAGGGCTATGAAAGCAACCGCAGGTGGCTAGAGTCGCTGTCTTTTCGAGCACATAAGTTTACCCGGGTAAATAATTCTACTCAAGCCAACCGTTGATTCGATTCTGAAAGTTGGACGAATCGAGTCGACCACAACTATTGAGTCTGAAATTTGTCAAAATTTCGACTCCGTTTACACTCATTCGAACCTTGAATGACCTGGAGTGAACAGCTCGGTATTTATTATAACCTGGGAGATCGATCGACGTGAGCTTCGGTTCGCTCCTGTTTATCAAGCAAACTTAGTTCCTGATCAGCTCTTTGGTAAATTGTATCAGGCGGTCGTGATTTGTTCACAGTACTCTAACTGTTGATCTGACTAAGACTAATGAAGCCTTCTGACTGGATGACCTTGGCTTGCATTAGCCTTCATTTGTACACTGTGAAGCGCTGGGATGATTGTTCGGCAGGCTTTGGACCGGATTAGAACAGTTGTTTGCTGATTAATTTGCCTTTCAACTTGTTTTAACCTCTGCGTTGCCTGTTAGCCCATAGGTATGCGGCAAAGTCGGAACCGCAGTCTACTATCTCAGAGCTAGTAGGCTATCGCGTCCCACGAGTTATCTATTTGAAGTGACATTGGTTTGGTCTAAAAATTTGAGGCATTTTTCTGTGCGATTCCGCCTGTGCCACAAAATCGAGAGTATTCACGAAACATTCATCACTCGAGTCACATGATTTGTAATTTATCAGTATGGGAATGCTGTCTGTGATGAAACATAACCGCGTAGTTTTCCCACCGTCAACTGTTTGTGATGTTATTTGGTTGCTTTGTGTGATTACTTTCATTTGCCTGGAATCGCGCTACTTAAAAGAAGCGATCGACCAAAATGAGTTTCTTCCAGGACTTATTAAGGTCCCAGAATGTGAAGGAAGTTGTATAGAATTAGCCCGAATACAGTCTTCTTGGTTGGTTGTCAGAGTGGTGATCTCACCACCGCAGTCAGCTACAGTTTGGTTGCCTATCGCCAAGCCGGATGTCAATTAGCTTGCTTCTCGGTTTGTGTGTAGTATCCTGCATTGGATGTTTATCTCTTATCGCTGACCATTAATCATGGGCCGCTGATGCCCATGACATCACGAGAGCTGGTCTCAGGAAGGACGGAAGACGTCCTTTTTGCAATATGCGTCCTAGATCCCCATGAATCATACTAATCGATATGGCGCCTGAAACTTGGTTTGAAACGACAGGGAACACGTGTGTAACGCAGGCACAACTGTTTATATTTTTGAGCAGAATCATGTATGGTCGTTAAATATGCTTCATTAGAATCACGATCAAATGCGCTGTTTTCGTGTGTAAGCCTACTGGTGTTCCGAACTCAGCTGAAGCTTCAAGCGAGAATTAACCAGACCATAGTCTAAGATGGCGTTTCCCAAATGGATGGTTTAGTTCTGTATGGTGAATGATCGTGTGAAGTAGCGCAGAATGGGTTGCTGAGCGGTAACGGAAATGTTTGCTGTCTTGGGCGTTTGTGACCAATCAGCATGCTTGTTTCATTCATCAAAATCCAGAAGTGAGATGTCACGTGTACAACATCCACATAATTATTTCTTCATCCTGGGAGCCGCCGTTCACGTGCATCCCGCCTTACTTGGATGAATCCGTGAGGTTAGTTTAAACAAGCCAGAATGTTGAAAGTCAGTTGGTTACCGTTGTTGGTTGTTACCGTTGGTTGTACCGTTGTCCGTTTGGCAGTCTCGGTTAGCTCAATGATCTCTGTTTATATGCAGCATTGTTGAAGAGCATCCTAACGGTTTCTTCTCAGAGAATCAGAACGAAGTTAGAATCTAATAGAGGTATGAGAATTTGCGAAATGCACTCGTTTGCACAGTAATTTGGTTTTAGTGGGAAACTCAACTGAATCCAAGCAGTCCTTGTTGGAACCAACCCTGTGTGCGAATGAGTGCAGTTCACAAATGCCACCCAAGTGTGGTTCAAGTAGAACATACATTTGAGGGAAACTGGGGGGACTGCGCTTACTTGATGAACCTCAAGAATGGGGAAAACCGTACGTGGGCTGTCGAAGAGTTTCCAGCAACCTTATGTTTCGTAGAGTTATGAGCGACTTTAGGTAGTGCGTAGAATTTAGCAAGAGACAGCACTTACAAATGAATGCAACTCCAATACTCTATGAAAATCATTGAGTTATGAAGAATTGCCGACGGTTTTTTTCCACGTTGGACATACCTCTGTTTGATATTCCTCGCAATTTCCAGCAAGATGCCTTTTCTCAAATGAAACATCTTCCTCTGACCCAAAGATCCCACGATCCATCATGTGTTTCGAGCTATGCATTGTACCTCACGATGACCAACAATGCATCCATTGACGATCTTCTGATTGCTCTATCCTGGCTTGGTTAGACAGAGCACCTGTATGTTCTGTGAATGACAGTCTCGTGCAGAAGCCATCGGCGAAGGCCGCCTTTTACAAACTGAACAAGCACAAACTGATTATTTCTCATCATGCCTTGACTTGTCGTTGGATGAATGGATCTCGGTCTGCCCGTCTTGCACGTACAATCAGTCAAATTCACAGACTAAACTGTCGATTGTCAATCGCTTTTCTTCCTTCCATTGCTTGTGCTTGGGTGTTACGCTGTAGATTTGAAGCAGTTCTCATGCTATTAATAGAAGTTTAGTTCATGACAGACTGGTATCACAAAGAAAAGGTAAAACTACTGCTTCAAACTATTTCTTAGATGGCTTCTCCTCTTGTAGAGAGGAGTTGTCGTGTAACCGCGGCTCCCTATACCATTGTTAGTTGTTGGATTGACTTGATCTGGAGCAGGTTTGTCAAAGTCGGGTGTTGTAAGACCCTTACATCAGGATGAAGACTGGTCAATAACAGGTGGTCAGGTTTATGATGCACTTGCAACAGGTCATCTACTCTCTCTCTACATTGGTTTTTACGTAAATACACCTGCTAATGTCGGTTCTCCACCTGTCAGATTATCGTGATCATCACTAAACCAGTATCTCTCATAAACGAGCTCGAGGTAGCTTAGTGGTTAAGGAGCCAACTTGCTGACCAGAAGGTCTGTGGTTCGAATCCGACCTCTGCCTCTCGACTTCCCCTGTCTAGGTTCGGGAGACCTGGCAGTAGCCCAGTCCTCATGCCCCATCCATTCGCATGGTAGCTAGGCACCGAAAGGGTGCTACAGTTGATCAATTATTATCTCTTATTGATACCGCTTTTATTCATCTCCCAAAGTGGTGATCTTAGTGAAGACTTCTGTCGTACTGCTTTGTATTTCGCTTTCGTGTGTTAAATCACTAGAAGTTAGAAGAAACTCTCCTCAGTACTTGATATTGTGCACTAGTCATAAGCTGGCCGGGGGCTCTTCCTCATCTCAAATATCTGAAGCATGGGGCTGTGCAACACATCCGGTTGAAGAATATCCCAAATGAGAGGTTCAGTTTGGTATTGGAAGCGTGGATTCCAAACATTTCTGGATAGCTGGTTTCAGTCTGTTAGTTGGATACAACTGATATCCGTTTCGGGTGAAGGAACGAAAACCTCAAAAATGGTGTTATTCAGAAGAACCACACATTAAATTGTTGTGAAGAGGAATGCTGTTGTCCTTGTTGGTCGTCGTTATGTAAAATAATCTTTCGCACGTTACACTTACGCTATTTTTTTCATACAAAGCATGCTGAATGTGACGGGAGATGGTGTAGTACACAACAAGGAGCGGAGTGAACGATCCGCTCAATTGTATCATGGGATTTGTTCACCTAAAACACAACCAAATGTCGTGCAATCCTACACAGGGCTCTGTTTCTTATGTGGCTGGGAAATGGGCAGTACAAGCCGCATACATACGTCAGTTAGACCTTTCTTAGTGAAAACCGGTGGGCTTCGAACGGAAGACAGACTGACGAAAATATCCTACAAAGCAGTTGCCTACTACACAAACCACCAGTCAGCAGTCTATTCACTGATACTTGCGAACGTCTTCGATCAAAAGTTAAGGATTACTTTAGGCAAAATTGGTTCACCATTGCGACAATCGGGGAACGCATCATTTATATTTAATTTTCGATCAATGGATGAACGGGGTAAGCGAGATGTATTGTCCTCGTTACAACAGAAAGTGGTACAAGTTACGAAGGCTTGTTTAAGTAATAAGGTTCTTCGCGAACCTCGTCATAAGACAGTCAGCTTATCATATTTTAGAAGTGTATACTGTGCATTAAAATAGAGAAAGTTGCCCGTGCGAGTGCGAATGAATGTGAGTGTCCTCAGGGATGTCTTTCTCCTTGTTCAGCAAGTAGTTGAGAGTCAAATTGTCTAGAGCTTCTGACGCCTGAGTACCGTCAACCGGAACCACTCATCTGGTACTGAATAGATTTAACGTTGGCAGCATAATGATCGCACTCCACCCACAACTGTTTGAATTTTGTGGCACTACTATTCTTTTAATAATTGAGTCCTCCAGTTTATGACAGCCTCCCTAATTAGTTTGAAGTTTCCAGTTTGATTTGAAGTCTCTATAGAGCGTATGCTGTGAAACTTCTATTGTGTGACCTGTTGAGCGCTTAACATGTAGTCGTTCTGTTGAATTGTCGTGCATCTTCAAGATGTTGCGATGTTTGACGCATGCGTCTTCTGACTACCCAGTGGATAACATCGTGAAACTGCAGTCGGACGGTCTGGCATCCACTCCTCGTGATTGATTACCGGCCCGGATCTTGGTAGCTCCACACTGGGGACGATGTTATGTTTAATCCCTTTTCCTTGCAGATAGATCCAGAACAACTGATCCAGGCTCCCAGTCCACTGACCGTGTTCAAAGAATACCACAAGAAGCGGGTTTTGGTAATTGGCCAGGAGAATGTTCTGGAAATTGCTCACGAGTAAGTCTGAATTGACTTTTGTGCAGTCAGGTATTCTATAGCATCTGTTTGTTTGAATGGGATAAATCCAACTTTTTTTTACACATCAAAGAGCGTAGCATCTGATGTTTTGCAAAAGCTGGCAGACACTGTCGCACCCGGTCCTCGTTACTTCGTTACAAAACAATGTCTATAGTGACCGACCCTGTGAAGCGACTGGTCGTTACTATCGGTGTACACAGTAGACGGATTTTGTTGTGGTATCAAACCGAGCATTCAGGTGGTATGTGTAACTAATACACTTTCCAGCCCATTCTATTTTTGGAAGCTTTCCCCCCTAGGAGGGCTATGTAGGATACAGAGACCTGTATTCTCCAATCGATCACTGTTCTATCAGAGAACAAACTTGGGTGTAATTTATTGCTATTCGAGTTGTAGACTTTCTTATGTGTTGGTCTTCTTGTGATCAATAGAATAGTTTTGTGCTTAAAAAGCTCGTCATCTTTCAAACCAACAGACATCCCCATGTCATTTCGGGGCAATCTACCTATGCTGGTGATATGCTGCAATAATAAAACCGGTCAGAGACGGTCTCGCCATAATAGGCAACTCGGTACTTGTCTGATCGCCAAACGTTTGCGATTTCCTCGCAATTTTCGGGCGAAACTCGTTAGATGATCAACTGGAGACATCTTAGGTCTATCTGTGAGTTCACGAGGATTTAGCTGGACCGACCAAATAGGTGTACTGGCCGCAGACGAGTTTACTCTGGTGGATGAGGTTTTAGGAATCTACATTCCTTTTCCTGTAACCCCGCAGCGTCCTTTCAATATCAAACAGTGCCCCGATTTTACTCAATTGGAATGACACTCTTGCCTGAGAAGCCAGTCTCTAATGCTTGTACGATTCTTTCACATATGTATGACGACTGTTATGTGTTTGAAGTTGTGCCAAGTGCACAACACCCTCAATCTTGGAGCACACTGGCCCCTTTTGCTTCTGTTACGTCGGGGCCAGTACGTCCTCACTCAACTCACCACGTGGGAAACCGCTGCAAAGTAGAATATTCTCTACATGGCGTACCCAGATCACAACTTGTGCTTCATGACATGCTTATGCGCGCATGTTTCAACATGACGTAGACCTGCTGATATCACAAAGTTGACGTCACAGTGGTTTGGTTACGCCCTAAGTATATTAGTGATGTATGTATGTATGTATGTATGCGTTTCATTCACATGGCAAGCGCCAACACACCTCGTGAAAACTAGAATTGTCAAATGTCAAAGTTGTGTTTTAGTTGGTGAAAACTAGAGTGGGTTTTACCAGAATTTGAATTAATACAGAGTGTGAACGGAAAACACAGTAAAAGATGATTGCACCTTTCCAATGAGCAGAAAGTTAAGGCGTTGCTCTCTAGCCGCGGTGTTTATCTTTTAATCTTCATTATCTATGATTGAACTTCTGATTTCAGATTCACAAACTTATTTTCCCTCGTGCGTTGTATTTTCTTCGTATTTCTTCAATAAAGACTCTTTCCTCTTGGCACATATGCTCAACTATTTCATGAGTGAACAAGACAGTCCCCAGATTTTAGTCTTTTAGGTAAATACACAGGGAACAACGTGTGAACCCCTGGTGTGGTACGGAATCCACGTTACGACAGTGGGTTCGATTCCTTGCCAATTTCTCTTCTTTCATATTGTATACATCTGGGCGTTCCTCCAACCTTTATGGTTAGTCGTTGATCCTATATATTTCATGTTGTATGCGGTGGTAGTTTGTCAACAAGGATCGATAGACTACCGAAACCGTACGATTTGGGACGTTGGGGACCATTGATTTTTGCAGCAGATTTGCAAATGAGTGTATTCCACGAAAACAGTCCAATTCGGGTTCAAGTAGATCATAAGGTTGACGGAAACTTGGAGACTGCACCTAACCTGATGAGCCCCAAGAAGGGCGGAACCGGTCATGGGCTGTCGAAGAGTTTTCAGCAACCTTATGAATAGTTTCCTTTATGAAAAGAAGATTTAAGGTGACATTTATTCTGTCAGGGCATCAAAGCACAATATCACGTGATTTGTCTTCTTAGCACATGCGGATTCAACGTCAGGCATAGCTAGAAATGAACTTTGTTTTTGGTGTTCTCTTTCCAATTTTTAGATTAGGCTTTCTTAACGCGGTTTGTTTGGACGATGTCAGAGCAGCTTATCCCCTACTGGATATGGTTGATCACGCGAATCGGCGACGCATGGTAAGCTGCATGTCTGGTAGAATGAATAATTCCAAATCTGGACACTGTTCCTCTTCAACATAATCACAAGTTTACCGCCACTTCGTGTGATCCTAAGGAATCAGTTGGTCTTTGTTAGTCTAATTTGATATGTCCACAAAATAGCTTCAAAGAGAGACCGATGCCCATGACCTACATATTAGGCTGGTTTCCGCCCTAATTGTTTTGTGTACACCGGGCAAATTGATTGTTATTCATTCGTTCGATTTCTCAATACGTAGTGCTACGTGTAGCGGTCGGATTGGATTTGCAATACTATCGACCGCAAGTCAGATAGCCGTACTTCTTCAATAGCCTGTTTTATGCAAGCTCCAGAAATGAGCGACTGAGGAAAAAGTAGATGCTCGAGATACTTGAAAAAAACCCAGCAAGGTTGGGAGTACCACACATAAAAACTGAGCAACTTCACACGTCATCTTACATCGAGATCGGTTTCCATTGGGACGTCATTTCCCTCTGCTCCTACCTCTCCCCACCGTGTTACAAACGTAATCAGCGTTGGCGTCATCATTCTAGCCAGCATAGTATGCCCTGATAACCCATGTTTCATCATCCAACAGTAATATCTCAGCTCTTTCGAAGTACAGCATGTTGCTCAGCATCACGCAACGTGCTGAGTAGGTTTCAAAGCATCTTCAACGTCTCTGTCTCTGAAAATAAGTCTCCATAGGTTGTAACGATTTCCTTCAACTGTTCTTTCAAGGAAATACAACAGGAGATTGAACCGGAGTCAGCCATGAACTTAGTTATTGTGCCGACTGGCCCGCAGTTTGGAACTTGTTTGTCGTTTAATCCGTTATTACTTTTGAATATGTCTATTGCGTGGGATTTCTTAAATTTCTATGTGCAAAACTGGATGGTTAAGTTTGAACGGGCGTACTTCCTTTAGGGAGAGGGAATTCTATATTTTATAAGTTGGATTGTAAAAGTGACTTGGAGCGGTTCTGCTAATTTGTAGTTTTGGGTAGCTTCGGAATTTGTAGGCCTTGTCCTATCATTGTCCTCACTTGATCATTTATTCTGTCCGGTTCATCCACACCAAATTGGGTGGAGCACTGGTCTCGAATTTCCTTCTTGGTATAACTTACAGGCAGTATATATCCATGGATGCCGAGATGGCAAGATGGCCCATGGGGTCGAGATGGCCCAACTGGTTAGAGCATGGATTTACTGGCCGAAACGTCCGTGGTTCGAACCCGACCTCTGCCTGTCGACTTCCTTTGTCTAGGCTTGAGCAACCCGACAGTATCCCAGCCCTCATGCAGTCTTCGGGTGGCATGGCAGTTTGGCATCGAAAGGGTGCTACAGCTGAATGAACGGATGCCGAAGATCTGACATGTGGGGTGAGCATCTCACCATTACTCTACTAGCGCATACTGGATGCACCTGGATTATCACGTCCGAACAAACGGACGTGATAACACTTCACCGATGTGGTCAGTCTGCTCAACGCTGATCCAGAAACTGCCAGTCAGCTAAAGCATTAACGCTTGAAACTTGATGAAAAAATCCTATTTGGTGTAAGCAGTTGCGGGGCTCCATGACAGGGCACGGTTCCAACCAGAGTAATTGGGCTAAAACTTTTGGGAGCCACTCTCTTTGGGAAAGACCAACAATCACACGGAGTTCAAGGCGCGAGGTCTTGAATGCAATATCCTCTTCCCCTGGTCTCTCAGTCGCCCCGACCTTGGAGTGGTTCACATCTGTGCTTCCAGCCGGCATTTTACAATCTTTTCAAACAAACAAAAAAAACATGGCACTTCAATGGATTTATTTTTTCGTTCAGAACTTTCGTCCATTTAAAGTGAATATTTCTGCCAAGGGCTCACTTTTGTGTGCACTAGGTTGTTGCAATCGAACCACGTCGTTTCCCTGTCCCTGGTAATGAGGTTATATTAGCACACGCTGGGTCACGGATTTTTCTGCTGCCCTCAGGATAATGGCTATTCAATCACCGTACACGAAGATTCAGCGAGGATGTGCCTACTCCCCAGTGTTCATTTAAGTAATCCTATAAAAAACCACAGACAGGTTTTCCCGAATATACAGTGGTATCCTCACACTTAGTGATTTTAATAGGAGTTTTAGTGAGTACTGTCGTAAAGTTAGGTTTGAAATACACTCATTTGCAAACAAATTTGGTTTTGCGAGAGACTCACATGGAACCCAGCTAAATCTCTTGTTTATGGCGTTTCGAAGAATTTTCAGCAACCTTATAAGTAGCGTATTACGCCTATGACGTTTGAGAACTAGTAAGTCTTTGCGAGATCTCTAGAAAATTTCTCATTAACTTTTGGCTGAATAGACTTTCTGTCTTGGAGCATGGTTTAGCCAGGCTAATCACACCGGGACAGGGGGAAGATCTTCCAAATGAGACCGAAGCGAACCACGCTGGATTCATAAATGTGTTCCTCAAAAGGATCCCATAATTCGTACCCGATAAATTTTCCTTCACCAGTCCACACCAGTTTGTAAATTATTCGTGTAACCTTCATTCTTCAGGCAAAAATAAAGCCCGTTTCGAGAGCAATGGAGCCAATCGAGAGTGAGTCATCTTTAAAATAGCGTCCACTTTCATCTTCACAGACTTCATACTTGCTTTCCATGACATTCTCCTGTTGGTAGAATTTTTGACCAGGATCATGTGAAAAAGTACACGGTTATTTTTTATAGCTAGTTTAATAAAACTGGTCGAAATTCGGCCACTATTGGCTGCTCATTATGTATGCCTCGTTGTTTTTCTTAATTAGCATGGAAAATAACACAAAGAACGTCAGTATCGTTCGAAAATCTTTCGAACCTCCAATTTGCACTAATTCGTATGCAAATGATTTATTGGTGTAATACGTGGCTGTTTTTATAATGACCTATAATTTCGATTGTCAGTGTTAAACATGAATTTTAACGCTTAATTCAACGCATACGTTGAAGCTGGAGGAGGGGTAATGGGTAAAGATTGCAAAGCTCATAAGATAACTGGAAGCAACTTCAGCAACCTTGTGAGTAGCTTCCTTAATGAAAATATACTGCGATATCTCGAATATCCTGCCAACTGAATCATGACGCGGCCTGTGTGCAGCACATTCAGTTGTAGAGTATCCTAAACGAGAGATTCAGTTGAACCTCCCGTGAAAACCACACTGATTTGCAAATGAGTGTATTTCTCGAAAACGGAAAGACTAGTTTGACTTTTTTGGGATAACCTTGACGTGGAATCTGCTAGAGGCGACTGTGATTCAGTTGAGTGGATGAGCTGCAATGGACCTACGCGTTTATGCCAAATAAGCCATCCTGAAGCTTATTACGGTGTAACGGAACATTAGAATAGAGTCAATATCGATGGGACAGACAAAAGTTGTCCTTCCCCACAGGATTTGTCGTCTCAAGCGCACACTTCCTCACATTTAAACTCTGTCTGAATAGTTCAAACCCTGGTTGTGTCGGTCAAAATACGCAGTCATTCGCGTCTATCTAATGGTATTGATTTTTCGCCCTGTGGTTGAGGTCAGACCACTTCTCATCGATTCTTCAGATTTGTAGCCACCTTACACGAGCCAAGTTGATGGGTTTGCATCAGTTTAGGCAGTGCTGCTGCATATAGTATATTTCCTCACTCGCTTCATCGACACACACACACACACTTTCTAGCTGACTGGCGTTCAGCATTGCTTTCCCGGCTAGCACAACAGATGTGGATGAACAGAGCTCGCCATAAGGAAACATTTTGAAACAGCAGTTGACTCATGCTAATGACGTGAAATAAATGTACACCGATTTCACAAGGCTGGTCACGATGAAACAAGGCGGCTCAGTACAACTTACTGATCGCAATTCTTCAGCTCATGCATGTGATTTCAGTCGTGTGGCGGGGATAAATATATTGCAGCCCTGATGTTTCTGTGCCTAGCTGGCTCGTATAAACAGAACAGGGTTTTGGTGCACTAGGAGCACACTGATAATGCCTGAAGCATTTGGGTGAAAAAAAACCCGTTCAGATAGTGACTTGGTCAAGTCTCGTTCCCAGCTGAGTGTTCGCTCCCCTAAGAGTTGTCAATTGACAGAACAGATTAATACAGGAACGCGGAGCTTATTGTGGAACATAACGACATTATAAGTAGCATATTGTAGTCACCACACTGAGATTTCTTGTGGCCTTCCGGCTTTTCGGTATCGGAAAACTCTGTTCCTAACCACTACAGAAAATATGGGCCTCTATTGAAAAAAGAGCAGCAATTAGCTCTTGAGCCGAATGTTCACCACCTTCCTTATATATACTACTGCCTATTTCTAGCTTCTAGCTCGTTGTATCTCAGAATTCAAAAAGGGGGTTGCTTATGCGAAAAATCAAGATCGAAAGAAGTTTTTCCATGTCGAATTTCTCTTTCACTGGAAAATCCTTTCTGATTCGGTTCATGCTCTCTAGGAATTACTAGCAGTCTTTTGCAAGCTTTCGGTTTTCGATCTCCCTCTCATTTTAGTCATCCACATTTTTTGACACACGTAAACCGATTGACTAATACTTTTCTTAGTTCTTACCCGCCAATTTTGCTGTCAAATGAATTTTGCCGTCGAAAGCCCTCCATCATCAAGGCTAGGGTATCCAAACGAAGACCCTGTCTCATTTCACAAAGCAAACTTTACGAGGGATTTACGGCACAAGCCTTACGACCTTTTCCACTAGGTATTTCGGATCGAACGTCGGCTCCTGTTGCTACATCACTTCTCCTGCGAGAGACGCGTCATCCTCTAAACCACTGCAGAACTTTGAGCAGCAGAACTAGTGGGTCCAAATACATGTAAATGGCTCTTGAGTTGTTCTTTTGGTTCAGATCCCCGCTGCACAGAAGCTGAGCTCAAGCCCCGGCATTTGTAGGGACGGGGAACGTTTCCCCATGGGAACGCCCCTACACGGAAAGGGGCGTGTCCTACATCCTTCGGGTTTGGTGCATAGGATGCAAAGTCAGTGTACCAGGTGTGGAAAAGTTGCACAAACGTGCGAGAGCTTTCTCGAGATACTCACTAATCTCCGACTTGGTTCGTCCAGTTGTTTCAATATAGTGGAATTTACACCGAATATCTCTCAAAGTTCTGGTTGTCGTCTTATAACAAATTGTGGGAATAGGTTGGTGCCCCAAATAGAGCCTGTTAACGTCATGTTTAGTTTCTTCTTTTCTTTCATTTCACTTTTAAAACACCAAGATCTCTATTCCCACCCAACCCAGTCTGAAATTTAACTTAACTAGTAGCGAAAATTCCCGATATCTTGAATAGTCATTCGCAGACCACTCCAAAATTGGTGGATACTCGAAACGCAATTTCAACTTCATAGGATTCAGTAGACCTCAGGTCACTAGCGAAATCTGGCTACGCGGACTTTGCTTCCTTCTGTAGAATTTTCTGCCATACAATGGATTGCATCCGTGACCAAGAGATTGTTCACTTATATTCTGTCTTCAGACCGCTCAATGTGGGTGCTTCCGCTCCGTAGTCGAATCTAGATGACCATGGAATCAGAATTGTTAGACCACCAGTTACGCTTTATCGGACTGTGGCAATTGCTGCGTGCAGAACCAACACAATGCTCAGATCTGTTCTATTCGACACTCTTCAATGGGATGGGCGCCTTGTTCTTGATGATCTTCCTTACAGCCATAGGACTTTTTGACGCTTCGTCTCTCTTTTTTCCATTCATTTGGAGATTTCTTCCCTGATTATTGTATGACCGATAAGTTTTAGTGTTTACGACTGATATATTGCCACCCACGTTGATTATGTCTTTACTAGCCTACAGGACGCCGTACCGTAGGTTGTGCATGAATATTCATCATACCCAGCCATGGGGTGACCAGCGATGTTCGAATCGAGGAACCCAAAAAATTAACACTCAGAGGGAAGCGCCCAAGCTGGGTGATATCCTTCGCAGTATGAGGTTCAAATACACACTCACCGAGTAGAAGCGATGACGTTACTTAACGATGAACTTCATCCATATATTTGAATCGTGAGGGTTTTCTTTGGGGAACAAAATCGTGGACTGGCGATGGTTTATCCGTAGGTAGATGTGCGACAGGAGCTCCTTGCTGTGGACTGTCCTGAGGAGTGGTCTCTGATCATGGACCCTGGGGGGCTTAGAAGGAAATTCGTCTGTTTCGAAAGTCCACGCGACATGCGTACCACGCTATCAGAGCTTCCAGATCTTATAATCAACGGTAAAAGCCGGGAAAATAACTTGCTTCAGGTGTCCTAGACAGAAAGTGAGCATTCTACGTAACTGAACCACCTTCGTCTTCTTGGGAAGACTAGTGCCTGCCCCCGCCGTCTATTGATGGCCTGTTTAACTAATTACAAAAGTCCTCATTGTGGACTCCGATAGCCGATACCTTTATTTTTTGCCTCTTTTTATGTCTCCAGAGAGAGAGAGAAAAAGATTTCACGAATTCGGTCTTTATTAATACGTATTTATCAGCTCGTGATCGCTGTGTTTTTTCACTTAGCGATCATTCTTCTGGGTGAACCAACACGCTGGGAGTCAAACTTGCAACTCTTGATTGATCTGCTTATGACCAATGGGAAGCCAGATCACGTGCCCACGGATCCACCTGAGGAGCACATTCCAGTCATAGCTTGTAACATGGATCTAGTTTATATGGATCAAGCGGCTTTGCCTCGATTCGGACATGGAGCGTTTCTTGCTTGCCTGCAAGCCCTCTATCGACAGTTTACGGGACGGAAGCTGCAGTACACTTCACTCTTGGGTAAACCGAGTGAGATCACTTTCCGTTTCGCTGAACACACCCTCGCATTAATGGCCAAACGAATGGGATACAAACGAACGATTGATCGGCTGTATTTTTTCGGGTACGTCTGCTTTTGTAGGCGAATTTCCCCTAGGTTCACCTGTACATTAGAATTGAAATGTTGTCTCTGTAAGAACGGCCATTTGTACCATACGCATCCGTGGAGCTAAGACATTCCGAATGGATTCAGGTCCCATTTTAAATGCTTCATAAAAAGCAGTCCACTAAACGCCTCAACCCGACTCCTCAGTTGAATGTAGTAAGATCGCTTGAGTCAAACTGGTACTGACCTCCTAGAAAGCAGTTCTCAGCTGTGCAATTGGAACAGCTGATCGCGTGTTGTCACTGTCGGTGAAGAACAGATAGACAAGGCGAGATGCCATCGATCCTGCCACGTCCGTTTACGAGACTAAACGCTTAATCAGCTGGGTTTTTTTTCGTCAAAAAGCCCGAATTTTGCCCTCTTCGGCTGCAATTTTCTCTACCTCGAACAGCACAGCATGTGAATGAACCCATTTCACACATTTTCATCGGTCACAAAATTTTCGAAACAATGCTAAATAAGGAAGAGGAGTCATACAGTCAGAACGACGACACATGACGTGAGTTGATCAGCTTAACTACTCTGGTCGATTGCATTTCATCTTCGCATCTCGAAGTGCTCCACGCATCTGTTTGAACAGATGAGATCTGACTCGGTTTCCAAAGTCTTTGTAAGCGCTGTCGATATGAGTTTCACTGTAATGGCAAGTACGTTGTTGGATGTGAGCAGTGGTAAACTACTCGGTGGCACAGTCATGTAATCCTTCCTTTTGTATACTCGTGTAGGTAGTTGGGTTTGGTAGCGACGCCGACAGCAGGGCTCCAGAAATTGAGCGTCTGACTTGTTTGAGAAGTATGTGCACGGATAACTGATTATTTTAAACCACCATTTCGTGCGCAGAGCATAAAATGCAGGTGAATTACCTGAAGTTTTCAAAATATGATTGCGATCTTATTTCTAAGTGGAATGGAAAGACTGGTGGAGTTTCACGGACAATTGAATCCGGTTTAAATTTCTTAGAAAACAAACGAGCTAGTCAATTGAAATTTTCGTCTTGTTTACCTCAGCGTAACCAAAAAGTGCAAATTCACTCCTTTCGGGCCAGAAGTTAGCTTGTGTTGAGTACTCATCAGTAGTGTTTGGAGGGGTTAAAACAAGGCATAACGTGTGATCGATTAAATTTTGAACTGTGTCTTGGATGTGAGATCCAGGGGGGGGGGGTATTGATTCTAGCCCTGACGTCCAGTAGACTACTGAACTATCACGTGTTCTTGATTTTCAACCCTAAACATTATGGACGTTTCGTCGAATCAGCTGAGATATTCTCGTTACTGTGGTTTGATACATTGCACCTTCATTTATTTTTCTTACCTTGTCCCAATTCAAGTGACAACCCGGACGTGGACATATTGGGTTCTAATTTGTACAATAACTTCCTACGACGTTTTCGACACTTTTCTGGTGGAGACAAGTTTGGCAATGATGAACACGTGCAGCGCGTTTCGGTATCGCAGTCGCGCACTATGCCCCCACAAGCTGACCTACTCCCGCAAACGGCTCGCGGCATTGATGGTGAGTTGTTGGGCTTAAAACTATTGATTTCCCTCAAAGATTGTTTCAGTGAGATGCGCTCCCTCTCTGGCGTGTCATCACCTGATTGTGACGCCCGTCAACAAGAGTTGCTTAATCAGTCTTCACATTGAGTAAAAACGACTGCAGATAACAGCTTTTGATGGGTGATACACACCCACGTTGTCTATCTCAATGAGTCCTAGAGGATGTTTGTATACCGGGTTATGATTCCACTGATGGGTAACACAGAAAGCACAGGCTTCTCACGAGTCACGTGTGGACTATGGGCTCCGCAGTCAATTGTCTAACACAATTAAATTTCCATGAACTAATTAAGTTGGCATTTTTAGGGCCTGAAGTTATGCACGCCGAAAGAGGAAAATGCGCATTCAGAATGCCCACCTATTTAAACGCATGATTTTGTGAGCATCCCGCAGTGAGCAGAATAGAGAATGCCCAATCAGTTTGTCATTCGATGCAGTCTGTATCACAAGACGAGTACCGGTGGAATAAAGCGGGGGAAATGGTTTAGTTTGTCGGTATGCTTACTTCCAAGGTTCTTATCTCGTGGGAGGGAGTTGCTTTTTGGGGGTTTCGCTGTTAGTCCGAATAACCCAGTGGTTGCTATCACGGGCTTCCGCTTCGAAGACCCGGGTCTGAATCATGCAGGGTCACCTTTAAATTGGCTACAGGTTCCGGTCTTGAAGATTATGTACGTATGCTTTTCCATCAACAAAACACGTGAGCATTCAAAACTGCCCCCATTTGCATATCAGTTTGGTTTTCACGGGAGACTCAGCTGATTTATGATTGAATGTGCTGCATAAAGACCGCCTCAAGTTTCAGTTGCTATGGTGTTTGAGAGGCTCAGTTGAGTCTCCCGTGAGAACCAAACTGATATGCTATTTGGGTTCAAGTAGAACATAAGGTTGATGGCAACTCGGGTACTGCGTCTGTCTGATGAGCCCGAAGAAGGGCGAAACCGGTCATGGGCTATCAAAGAGTTTTCAGCAACTTTGTGAGTAGTTTGCTTCATAAAAATTAAAGATCTAGTTTTATATTTTTAAGGGATTAATTTAAACAGATTGTGGTGCCCTAAAACCCACACTAAACCCAGTGTACCTGTGTTTATGTGCAACACACAAGTGTATGACTTTCCAACTTTGTGGTAGTTTGCTTCATAAAAATTAAAGATCTAGTTTTATATTTTTAAGGGATTAATTTAAACAGATTGTGGTGCCCTAAAACCCACACTAAACCCAGTGTACCTGTGTTTATGTGCAACACACAAGTGTATGACTTTCTATGAATGCTTTTCTACACATATGTATTGGGCACTCCAGGTACTTCATCCTTCGTAATATTATTGTTGTCTATCAAATAGCGGTAAATCCAGCTTAATTGTGGATGCTGTAATGATGCAGGCAATATGGTGACAATTTCCATGCTTCTGGCATTGATTTGTTTACTGATTTGATTGCCACCGTTACGTAACCAGTCGGGGTGCCGTTATTATTGCGTCGTCTACGGAACGGTGCATCGGTGTGTTACATTGATCGACAAAGTTCCATATATTTAATTTGCAGAAGGCGAAGGCCTGCTGTTATGTCAGCTAAGGAATTCTTCAAAACTTGGAGCTTCGCAGCGGGATCAGTCAACTGACGTATGGAAATGGATCCACTCCATTCTCAGCTGCTTTTAACGCTGCACGGATAGTTTCACCTCGATTGGTGGGGAGACATTCACAGTCCAGTTTTCAACAGTCTCTGCTGAAAAGCCGGGAAGCACTGTACACTTGTTTCATCCCTGTTGTTGCGCATCTCACGAAACTCGGGAAGTTTCTAACCGGCCGGTTGATTAACACTTAACCATTTGTCCAAGAATGGCCTGATTATCTCTCACTTAGACGGAATTACTCATCCTTAAGTTACAAAAACCACGTCACGTTGTCATGTGTGGACTGGCTGTTCGAATGATGACCTCTCAGAGATGCGCACTGTTGACGATGTCTGACGGATGAAATGTCTATTGAAAATAATCAAATCTGTTCACACTACCGTCAATACAGTTCAGTTGTCCGGCTCAGGAAACAAACGAACGGCCGAATACGCTACCAATAGTTCAGTGATTCTGGCTAATTCTTCGTGCATGCTGTTTGTATTCCAGATCCAGTTAGTCGGTTCGATTTGCCCAGACATTCAGGTGCCAGAGCCGGTCGAATAAAGGTGAATTAGTCAGTTTCCGTTCTGGTCGATAGGGCGGTACAGTCCTCACACAGGCTTTTATATGTTGTCAAACGTTAAGACAACGACCAATAAAGATGGCAATTAGGAAACCAGCTGGAATTTAGTAACACAGATAGTGGAATGAGTTGTTTTTAGTTATTCATAAATTACGACAGAGTCTGTCATTTGGTAACACTTGGCTGGTCACTCGCCAGGGAATGCGCATTTCCCACGTCTTTGACCGAAAACCCTGCTCTCGCATGTATCACCTTTGTTGTCAGAACCCTGCGAGATCCAGTTCATGTTCTGTTTTGAAAAATCGGGACTTCTCATCGACGAATTCAACGATGCATATATTTTTTGGGGAAATTTATACGGCAAGATCAACTATCAGCTAGAAAACTCCAAGTTGCCTTGGTAAAATGTCAACCCCTTAGTTTTGAATACAAACCCGTGTTTGTAGGCTAGACACTACGGAACATTAACACGGTCGAAGTTGAAGCCATTATCCTGAAGGAATTCGCTTGCCGTTTTGTGCCAAACAGTTCATCCCAACGCATTAAACACCGTGATTCATTCAGGGTACCCAAGAATCAACTGAACATCCTATTCATGGATACTTCGCCTAGTATAAACTAGACTCTTCAGCGTTATTTTTGGTAGTGTGGTCAACTCTATTCTGCAATTATTCATGGTTATTCCTCATCCAGACACTGTGGTCCACTGTGGCACACCGTGGTTGGCACGTGACTCACCAATATTGGTTAATCAATAGACGTGCTTGTGTGTTTTGGATTTGAATCAATTGATTGAATGCAGTAGCCCATCAGCAGCCTGTGATGTAACTGCACGTTCTGTGTAGCAGATCCGAAAAAAAGCATTTTCTGCCAGTATGTATGATCGTTTATTGTACTGGTTTAAGTGGAATGTCATGCACAGTTTCAACATAAAAACCATGGCATCTGATTGTTATTTATTGGCATCGGATATCAAACACTGAGTGAAACAATGGGGTGGGCATCTGTAGGCCTGAATAATAGGTTCTGCAGAGCGCTCATTTCGGTGTGAGAAAAATTAGAAAATGATAGGTAGGATGAGTGACAGTTGAAGTCAGCTACATTTGTGTTGCTACGGTTTGAATGGATTATTGCAGAGGTGTCATGCTGCAGTGGGAAGCATTTTCGTTTGCTGTCATCAGTTCGTCTCACGGATGTAATAAAGTGCGTATTGAAGCACTGACTGCATGAATATAGATAGTTTGTCTGTGGGATATTCCGTTGTTAACTTATCTATGTATAACGTATATCAGTATATCTACTGACCGATATATACACCATAGTTTCCTTGGATTTCAACGCATTACGGTTGGTGACTTCCTCTGTTTGCAAAATGTCAAATCGTAGAATTCATTTTTTAACGGTCCGCGACATTCAGATAACCATTGTTTCAACTTTCTGTCACCCAGCCATTCTAGTTCAGACGGGAGTATATAGCCCCAAGGCCGTGCTGCAAAAGAGAAAAACCACGTATTGTCATCGCGACTTTCAGGGAGCAACGGATCTGGTTTTGCCAACCTTTGAAGTGGCCAACTGCTTGGAAGGCATTCAAATGGTCCTTGAAATACAAAATTTCCACCCGAGCAAGCGCCCCATACCCAAAGAACCTTGATTAGGAAGTGGTTCTCTCGAGAAAACAACAACTTTAAATAACTTCGCTTTATGACGCTTGTAGATCCCATCCCTTTCGTCTGAGAAACTTTTCCAATCGATTTTTTATCTTTTGTGATTGTTACGTCTCAGTGTCCCACATTCAAGTGTGACAATATTAATCTCAGTCAATCTCAGTTATTCCCGAATATTGTGTAGGGTTGGAATGTGGTTGTCTTCCTGAAATGCAAACATTTTTGAAACAGCGAACGTTATCCCTGTACGACCTCCCGGTTGCAAAGTCTGCTTTCACGGGACCATTCCGACTAAGAATCCGAGTTTCCTTTCCGACGGGCTTGGTAGTTTTACAACTGACACAAAAGGTTTACCAAACCAAGTGAGCAGGTCATCAGGTTGGCCAGGTTTTAAGGCAGACGGAGAACTAATCAAAAAGACCACGTCAGATTAACACACGAGATCAGTGCTGAATGTCAATTATAGGGTCTTGTCGATTGATGTGGTTGCCTAAATCTTACGGTTGGTGGATCGGGGGAATTTGAAATCAGTTCCGATCTGGTTTGGTTCCTCAATCTTCCACTTCAAGGTGCTTCAACCGATGATTCATCTGGGGGTTTCTGCTGTGTGTGTGGGCTTGTGAGTGCTACGACAATTTAGCTGTGGGAGGAGGGAGGGGAAGTGGGTGAAACTAAGTGCACTTCAGATCTATCGCACTTCTGTTGATGACTCCCTTTTCAAATAAACGCACACATCCCACTGCTAGACCTTGTTCTTGAGTGTAAACCATGAAGTCTAAAACGAATTGAGTGAGATTCAGGTGTACTTTTATACCTTCCACCATTCCATATTCCGTAGGTATTGTCCGTTCGGAAAGGGTGGTATCTGCCAGTACCAGATGCTTGGCTATTTTTGAAAGTTCCCTTTTGTGTCCAACGAATTAACATCGAAATTTACAATAATGTCATCTGGTTCCACGATTTCACCCGCAACTTTGTTGGCAAAGTCATGAAATCATAATTTAAAGTACTTGATTTCCCGCTGAGGGGTTTTAAAATACCTGCCAAGAATCTGGGTACACTAACAGTCTCACCGGACATACGGTTTATGGATTTTTAGTAGACCGTAAAGCCATGGTTGGATTACACTTTTGTGGTACAGTCGATACAATAAACTTGAAACCCCCCAAGCCATCAACCGTATGACTTGGGCAACCACACTAACCCGACAGGACCCTTTAATTGACATTCAATAGTAATCTAATGTGTTGATTTGATGAGATCTTACGGATTGCTTCACACTCTGCCCTCTGTCAACTTGGTAAACTATCCACTTGACCGGAAGTTTACCAAGCTCTTGTGTTGTGATGAGTTCTCAATTGAATGAAGGGATGGAAACCAGCATAGGGAATTTAGAATATCTTGAACTGACGCCCACTGCTTCGTACTCTGATATACTCATCTTTTGGAAGCACCGTCGCTTGTCACGTTCAGAGTACAAGTACAAACGATGGTCTTCTTATCGTCGCCAGACAACACTAAATGTTCAGTGAATGGAGGCTACAAATTCCCGTTTGAAATGTGCATAAAGTATTCTGATTGTGTTTTCCTTACGACCTACTACTGAAGATGTTCGAGTGATCAGGATGCGACAATTCGTGGAGAGCAGTGAGCGATACTTCTGTAGTTTGTCCAGATTCACTATACCGCAATGATTACACTACCACAGACACAGAAATGCAACACAACGCCCCCTTTATTAAGAACTTTCCCCCGTTTCTCCCAAAACGAAGGCACAGTAGTCCACCACTGAAAAATCTGGTTTTTATGTCTATCTAAATTTGTCGGTAGGTGAGAACAGGCAAGCACAACAAACAGATGTATTGTCAGTAGAGTTTGTCAGGTCATAAGCTCTTCGATGTGTATTTTGCAGCACACTTCATTGCGGTTCTTTCTCGGCAGAGTTTCAAGGCTTCACGGTCGAATGTGCCTAAGTGTTCTTCAGTCCATAAAACAGAACAAGATATACCTCCAATAAAGACCTCCGGATATCAGTGCTATTGCATTAGTCTTCTGGTTGACATTGTGAACAAAGTGGGCTGAACTGAGGTGAATTGTGACACGTGCATCTGTTCCATTCAGATTTGCTACAAAATGTTCGCCCTTTCCAGGTAGTACCTGTTGCCCCCGCGTAGGCTAAATTTTGTGGTAAACGCTCGATCCGTCAGTCATTCATTCAATTCACCAGCCAGGAACCACGTACCATGAGTACACTGATTTCAGCTGCTACACTTTTTACCACCGACAACTGGGTATACAGCCATGCAAAGGAGGCGATGGCATATTCAGTTAGTTTTGGAACTGGGTAGCTTCGCACTGATGGTGGTATCTTTGATGCACGAGTGCCATTGAATGTGCGACCGGGCCATTTCTCCCATTGTCATTAACCAATAGTGAGTTGAGTCCCGTGGACCACATCCAGTTACCAGCCCAACTCATTTTACCAGTTTTTGTTCCCGTACTTTGTTGCCAGGTCACATAATGTCCACCTCTCAGTCGCTTCCATTAAGTTGGGAGAATAGAACTCTCCGACGCAGGCGGTCATCGGACATTCAACTAACCAGTTTGTTGAGGCGAAATAAAGATGGACGGACGAAATATGCTCATTTACACGCTCACTTACACGTGTTTTAAATTCAGACTCATTTTCATCCTAGTCGGAGACTATCATAGACGGGAGACTCAGCTGAGTCGACCGTTAAAACCAAATGAGTGTATCTGGCGAATTTCGTTCAGTTTGAATTCAAGCAGAACATCCGGTTGACGGAAACTCGGCGGAGGCGCCTACTGGACGAGCATTAAGTCGGGATGCTGGGTGCGTAAAGTAGCTCTAGAGAATTGTGAATGTTCTTTTTTTTACTAAACTGGATAAAACAATCGTTAGGCACGGAAACCTTCGTCCATCAACCTTTCGAAGCATTCATTTCCTGAAGATCTCCAACACCCTACTTCACTGAGGTGCGCTGACGTATTCTGTTTTCTTGTTTTGCGTGAGTGTGACTTGCTTCATTCTGCTAACGGAGTCAGGTCAACGTTAGAGACGACATTGTCTACAGCCCCCACTGCAGGTGTTCCTGGCGGAGTGTTAACTATTATGGTCAAAACGTTTCCTGCCAGTATCCCAGTTGGTATACGTTATCAGTACAGTTGATCCATGCAACCGAAAATCAAATCGCCAAAATGATTTCCGTAAACACAATGGTGTCTGTTCCCTTATAAATAATGAAGTTATAGAAATGGAAACGAGAACTGCTAGTCATCGAAGCCATTTCCCTACTCGTGTAATTTTTTTAGATGAAATGTTTCTACATAGTCGCACTGCTGTTCCCAACCCGTTTCGCTGCGCACGCCACGGTTTTTACTGATCAATTTTCCAGCAGAGTGTGTGAACGACTAGTCCGGAGACACCGTTGACGATGCTCCAAACCGAGTACCTTGGTGAGATCAAAGTTGTTTTTACGGACGATGGTCTGTTCACGTAGATTTTCAACCAGGCTTTTTTTTCCTCTCCATCGGTCTTTTAGAAATACAGGTGCGGAGCCAACAACAATCTGTCGATTTTCGCAGATGCGCAAAGAAATCACTGATGCCGCGTCTGTTATGACAATCACACACAAACCACAAGAACCTGTTTTTATCGACTCTAGCACATTCATCTAACAGTACATGACCATGTAGAATTAGCGGAGTGTGGCAACTGCCATCAAGTGCTGATTTTAAAGGTTGATGATGATAATTTTGACAATAATCCGACATGTGCTTCATTTGATCTTCAGTTTTTCTCCAGTTTTATAAAACGGTCGGTTTTTCTTAGGAATCCTTTGATATGTCAGTCGAGGAGATCGGTGAGAACCAGGGGATTGACCTCTGAACCGACAAAGTGAGGTGTTGGAAATAGCCAGAATACGTTTGGTATAGTTTGAGGGATTGGAATTGATCAAAGTAATGCAGTGTTTTACTTCACAATATTTTACTCAACAAAGCTTCCGACGGTGTTGACCAAGCCATCCGAAAGCCAGCTGATCACTGGTTGATTAGCAGATTAATAATCGATCCTTGTAGACAACTCTCAAGCTTCTGATGGAGCCAAACATTAGTTGGGAACACGTAATACCTCAAGCGGTCTAGCGAAATAAGCATTTTTCCTTATTGTAATTTATCAGGACGCGTGACCGTCCAATAGTTTCAGCCTGTTTACCACAGGAGTCTGCCCGCGCACGCTTGAGGAATTTGCAGTTGATTAGCCAGTCTTATCCTTCTTCGTGACAGATGTTTCAACAGCTTGAAATAGGGGAGACTCTATCGAACCGTGAGTAACCTAATCCAGGAAATCGTACTTTATGAAAACGTTCTAAAATATATTCCTTCATAGAAGTTTTAACCAGGACTCTAAGTTTCGTTGGTTCCGTATAACAATTCACAAAACCCTGAATTCACTAAAGGTCTTCTTGGAGAAGAACATGATTGCGGGGAATGGAAAAACGAGAGATTCAGTTGAGTCTCTTGTGAAAACCAAATTGATTCGCGAATGAGTGTATTTCTCGAAAACAGTCCAATTTGGGTTCAAGTAGAACATAAGGTTGATGGCAACTCGGGTACTGCGTCTGTCTGATGAGCCCGAAGAAGGGCGAAACCGGTCGTGGGCTACCGAAGAGTTTTCGGCAAACTTGTGACTAGTTTCCTATATGAAAAAATGGTATCTTAGACACGTCACTGATTCCGTTTGAAATGAAGAGTAACATCGGAACCACCAAAACTGTTCGCTTTGGGCTACCGAGAGTTTTCGGCAAACTTGTGACTAGTTTCCTATATGAAAAAATGGTATCTTAGACACGTCACTGATTCCGTTTGAAATGAAGAGTAACATCGGAACCACCAAAACTGTTCGCTTTTTTCCCGGAATAATATTTCTGACTTATTCTAGTCGCGCAGTTGAAACCACTTTCTAACAACGATACTAGATAAAACGTGGACCGAGACCAGTGACGTTTGTGCGACCAGCTTACTGTGGTTCACAGAATACGAATCCTGTATACTTAGGCGATGGTTATGCGGAAAGTAGCTAATGATCCGGTAATTCTCCCTGAACAAGAAATCTTCATACTATATTCAACGTTTCTGTGAAGTGCCAAGTTCCCACCACCGTCTTCCGTTCGAACAGAAAACCTTGCACAATCCAACTCTGGACTGGGAATCAACTGATACAGTTAGTTATCCATGGACTGGAACCAAATCGCCGCTGAGCAAATGCCAGTCATTCCAGATACATATTCAACTGTCCGGGAGTGATCAGTGGAAGTATGCCAAGCTTACTTTATGTGATAGAAAACAAAGGAGAGAGATAAGATGTTTCCTTGATTTCCAAGATTTCCGGGACTTCGTCCTGAAGACATCTTTGTCCAATCGGCATGCTGCATGTGCAAATGTACTCTTTACGTCTGTACGGGTTGCTCGAGGAACTTGGACGATTGGCTTTATCATCACCAGGTGCTTTCATCGTTTGAGGCACCCCATGGTGTTGAAAGAGTTGCATCTTTGCGTGTGAATTCAATGGACCTCCCTCCATTCGGTTCACTAGTTATAGTGAGGCCTGGCCTGTAAAATCTGAATAGGGGAGTTAAAGTACATATTCACCTTCCCTTTTTTTTAAACCGTCCTTCGTGAAGCTGATACAAATCCACGACGCGTAAACAATGGAAGGTAAACTATGAATCGACCTCTGCTTCGGCCAAATGTGCCTTTGTCCAGGAGGGGCAAATCACAACTAAAATCAGCAACAGAAAAATCAATAGAGATCTCATGTCGGTTCTGTTTTGTAGACAGATGTGCACGTTTCACTACAGTTTAACTAATACTTGATCAGAGAGACAGGTCCTGTCAGTGTGACTCAGCAATACCCGAATAAGACCAAGCGGATCTACTTGACTTGTGGCTCATGTTCTTCAGCTGTGCGAGCTCACCCTATCACAGGTGAATTAGGCGAAGTTGATTGTCGTTAGATGAATAGTTCCAAAATATTGTGGCACCGTTTTGTCTATAGGATCATATCTTTCAGATACGTGTCCGATACTTTTCCTCATATCAGTGGAATATCCCTGCACCGTATGACGACGGTAGAAACCGTGCCGGTGTTATTTATTCAAGCGTCTTCCAGTAAGAGGTCCACCTTGGTACACATGGTAGACTCCTTCGTTACCTAGATTATTTTTTAGGTGACTAGCATAGTTATATACACCAAGGTAAACTTGTTTATCCTTCAACCAAACGTTTAGACTGGACAACAAGTCCAGCACTGTAACATCTATCTTAATTATGAAAACAGCATTTATCTGTATCTCACCTGGTTTTGCTCGGGTTGGATCAGATATGTGAATTGCACTGACAACATCTCGTGCGATCCTTTCGGGTCTGCCGAACTTCCACGGCATTATGACAAATCTGGATACTATGTCATTCGAACACCAGTGAAAGAAAGCAAGTGTTCACTGCGGAGTTATTTACTAAAAGATGCCAACTGAACAGTTACAGACTATTAGACAGGGAAGCATCTTATGCATCTTGTTTACAAAACTGAATATCCATCTTCTCCTTGAACGCGTTCTTCTGAACTTTCCTGGATATTCATTGATTGTTGCTCAAATCCAAGCAGATGCTAAAAAGCGACTCCACAAATTCTGTAATAAATCTCACTTTTCAAGAGACGCAAAGCGGATTTACGAGAAAACATACTACTCTCATGCCTCCCACATCAGTAGTATCACCGTTACACCAGTAGCGGGTGGACCACCTGGGAGCCGGGAACTTCAACGACCACCGCTGTGCACAAATTATGGGTTAGGCCTATTTACCAGTTGGACGAGTCAAGAGACGCACCGAGTCGAGTTGCATCATTTAAGAAGAATACACGAAAATATATCTGGGTCGATGTTGAGTTCAGTACACAGTCATCCCCACCCAAAGATGCTTCCCGCACTGATTCCATATGTGACAAGTTCGTATCATAAGACAACATCCTATTGCTGCTGTGTTTACGGTGTCTAATCTAACTCAGTCGTTAGGATATTTCCAGGGTACTGGTTCACTGGTTCGACTGATATCCGGCTATATATTAGCACGTTTATGCCATTCAGTTTGGTGATATACTAGTCCAAGGCTGAGAAAAAACTGATCACCATGGGATCCGGTCAATCTTTATTTCCCCACTGACAAACGCACGCTGTCCAACAAGAAGCTAGCCGCACGTTAAACCAGTGCAATATCGTATACGGGGGGAGGGGCAATTTGGGTAGTGTGACATGCAAAACCAATGTGGAATCGAATTGTCACAGGTTCGTCTATGCAGTTTTTAGCTACGGCACTGCAAAACAAAAACAAAAAAGAAAACCCGTTCGGATTGGAAAGGTCAGTGTTCCGCAGAAAGATGAATACCCTAATCCATGAGAATGACCTGCTTGACCATGCAGTCATGTTCTGGAAAGAATCATTAGGGAGGCGACATTTTATCAGGAAAGTTAGATTCCGGAACGCCCGGAACCTACTGCTCCACCAAAATCTCAATAGGAAAGCCGACAAGCCACCCAAGCAGTCAATCATTCAATCAATTCAGCAAAACCTGATGGGTGTTCTTGCGCGCCACAGAAGCACGACCGAATGTGATCAGCGTTCAGGCATTTCGTAGAGGCACGATCGATGTTGACGGGTGTTCACTAACGCCTATCGGACATCCTGGATCAATATCAGAAATAACGTGGGGCTGTTGTAACTTTTGCTCTCGCACGCACTCACGTTCTCGCATTCGCTTGTTTGGAATTTAGCTGTTATGTTAGCTTCTGTGAGTCTTTTTTCGGCGACTAGGCACTGGAGCGGGTCAGCAGCAGATACCACAGATTGGCGAATCAGCAGATATAACACCTTTAGATAGAAATAGAATGCCAAGTACGATACATTGCGTTTTATGGCGCCAAAGTAGGCATTTCAAGCCATCTTCCGTCTGATGCTAAGGCGTAGTAAGTCATGCGGTAGATATGATGCATGTTACTTGATCTGAATAGTCAATTGCGGCTCGTAAAAACTCACGCCTATGTAGGATCGCTATGCTTTCCGATAAAAACACACCAAGTAGATCGATTAGACTGTCACACGACACTAACTGCATTATAAACAGAGGCGACCTGTCACATCTCCAGGTACGTTTTTAAACATGATTTTACGCTCCGAACGGCATAATTACTGTAAACATTATTGGCTATAAAAATGCACCTAGGCCGCTGAACTACTGAATCGCGCGTGGAGACAAGTCGCCTATTAGCATGAGATTTGAGCCCATTTCCAGTCATTTGTTTCCGATGCCAGTAAATTTATGTATGTAATTTACGATCTTTAGAACACATCAAAGCGGGCCTATTAAGCTATCCAAACCAGTTTACCGTGCCTGTTCTTATTAGCTGACAGATGTCTACGCAATTGGTTTGCAACGTTAGCCGAAAAAAACGTGAACTAAACGTTTACATCGGACAAGTTAGGTCAAACCCCGCTTCGGGATCGTTCACATTATGCCGATCCACAGAACACGAACTGCTCCGTTCGAGGACCAGGGTAAAGGTGTCCCATGTATTCGTCGGGGCAGGCCGTCTTGTTGTAGTTCCCCATACAGCTCACTTAATTTACCTTCTGGTGAAATGAGATGACTACAACCTCGTTTGAAATGGGAGACGAAACATCCGGCCTGATGTGCATATTTAATGTTCGGCTCAGCCAAAAACTCCAACCGAGAGAACCTTTAGTGAATTTAACGGACTGCGATTGACGGTGGATGATTAGAAGTAAAGATTTTTTACCGCATGTTGTCCTTCAGTATTAGGTTAGGTATTTGAAGATTTGTCTAAAGACGTGGTGTGATGCTCGCGGCCTGTGACGTAAGACCATGTGGTCTTTTTATTCGATTCCGAATCATATGATGCTAGAAAGGCGCACCCAGCGAAAGCAAATGATAGCGAAACAGGTTGTGAATAAGAACTTACCGTAAAGAGTCGGCGCACGTGCGAAAATTGTGCTTCAAAAGCAAGGCTCTTAGTTTACGAAACCCAGAGGATAACCAATTTACGAATAGCATACTGAACATAGCTGAACAATGTTGGTCCCGAATGTTCTTTGTATCCATTGTTTTTTTGTCTTGGTCAATTAACTAGACGATCGTCCTCGGCGCACAATATTATAGTACTGTTTTGGCGCTTTTCAGCAGTTACGGTAACCCTTGCCTTAGTGTTAGAATAGGACGCGGAAAGGATTGCGAAAGGCACACGGAATCGGTGGTGACAATTGCGGTCATAACTGCTTACTGCGTCATATGTCTTGTGCGCCTTGAGTTGTCAGGGCCGCGGATTGCTCCATTTTCAAGTCTGATAGTGCAACAGAGACCCAGCTGCTGACTAAATGCATACGCTTACCCGATTGGCTGTCGTTCGACCTTGTGCAGTTTTCCCTACTGTGTACATTCGGTCCAACATCTTCATAACAATTCCGTTGAAACAGGCAGTTTTCAATTAGGACTGATACAAATAGAACAAACTTTGATGAGGTCGATAGCAATCAGTAGTGTTTAGTAAAAAGGCATGCGCCGAAGGGGTAGAAATGGCACGACTAGCATGCAGCATCAAATGAACGACACTCTGAATCCTGAAATATGGACAGGGATTCCAGAATGTGCCCGACCAATAAAAGGTAACTTCCTAAATTTTGGTAGATAGCTCTCCAGATACTGAAGATACCTGCTCAAGTCTCTCGATAAACTAAATTTGTTTGCAAATCGGTGTACTTCGCGAAAATAAGAAGGGTAGTATAGAAAACGGTCACTTTGAATATTACTGGTGTACGTAACTTTGAAAACGGCAAAAACTAATAATTCACTCATGTATCCTTCCTGTATTTATCAGTCTATCAAGAAGGTCAGCTTCCTGAAAGCAACCACTGAATGCCCGGAACCTACGGAGACTCTCAGCTCCGTTAGGTGTTGACCAGACAGACAACGCGCCCCCCCCCACCCGGTATGCAGCACGTCACAGCCTTGTATCAAACCCAGGCAGCGCGAGTCAGCGTTGATCAAGGTCAGACAACGCCCCCACGATATGCAACACGTCGCAGCCAGACCGTGTGCGTCAGCATTGGACCAAGTTCAGACAGTGTCTTTCCAATAAAAAGCTTGAGGCCGTTGTACTTTTCGCACTCGCGCTCTCGCAACCACTTTTGGAATACAGCTATTGTGTTCCCTTCCGTGAGCCTTTTTCTCCGACACTAGGCGCTGGAGCGGGTCAGCAGCAGATACCACAGATCGGCGAAGCAGCAGATATAACACAGCCCGATACCTTTCTTAATTTCGAATGGTACAATTGTATCAATCGTTTTATCACGGAATTTTCCACAAGGTCAGGCTAGAATCGTCATGATAGGGTGAGAAGCGCCGGGTTGATGGAAGCCTAAATTTGCTTAGCTCAGATTCTGACAAATACGGGAACGCCTTCTTTTGGTCCGTAGCCAGTTCTTGACATATTCGACATGAGGTTTGATAATTTCGAATGTCCCGCCTTGGGTTTTGTTACAATGCATCACACATCAGACCAATCAGGTTTAACAGAAATTTGGTGCGGCTTATCTTAATTGTTTGCTTATCTGAAGAATGTCTAAGCAGTAATCACTGAAATGCCAAAACTAGTTCTGTATATGACTGCAATCCATCTTCTCAAGGTCGATTTCCTCGCCGAGTTATTGATCCATCCAAGAAACTAACTTCATATTTACAACGATTTCAAAGCATGCAGCAGCTGCTTTTACGTTCGAACCGTTGATAACCCAAAGGCGAGTTTACGTGATTAATAAGAAACATACATGTGTTCGGACAATTCTGTCCGATACCAAACTGGAAGCTTCTTTCCGGAATAATTCCAGAAGAACAGATTTTATCTCAAGTTCACTGTCATACCATTGTTCGTGGTGCCACCGAACAATATTCTGGAATGATCGTCCACATACCACATACCTCGAACATCGCAGTTTGCGCCTCTCCGAATCGGAGGCATTAGCTTAGTTCCCCGATCATCTAATCCGCCTTCTGCACTTCATCACAGCTCCATCTACGAATGCACCTTCGTGTGATGCACGTAACATGGGGAGAACTTGATGCTTCTCACTCCTCTGGCATATGGCATTCGCCCAAGGATGGGCGAAAAGAGCTCTGCCAGGCAGGTGGCCCTCTTATATGCTGAGTACACGCCCCAACCAGTGTAACCTATGAAGCGTGAGTAATAAATCCATCGTGTGAGAGTTCCTCCTTCCTAAAACCATCTGGCGTCTCTCAGCATTGCTAATCTGATGCTCACATCGGATTCAACCAATGCTTCAGAAACGTCGATGGTCAAACACTGACAAATTGTGTGTCTCCTGCGCTTATAGGTCACGTTTCCGATCCCTAAAGCAGTACAGATTGCACTGTCCTGGTGTAAACTCTGTCCCTGACAGACAAACTGAAGTCACTTTAGCACCTTTAGTGTCGGAGTTTGGAGAATGCTGCCTTCCCGATTCGAGAAGTAGTCTCATCTCCAGCCAGTTCGCCAGAACATGTATAACTCTTAGGTAAAGAAATTTATCTACCAAATCAATTTGCTCGTCTGCAAGCACAAGGTCTATGGTTGATCTCACCCAGTCTCCTAGCGGCATTTTACACATTGGAGGTATGAAGCGTATGCTTTGGCAAAATGCTTTGCATTTTTGAAAGATATGCACCGGGTAGAGCATTATCGTCCGCACACTCAATGTCTCTGAGCGAACGTCCCGCGGGCATTTCGACTTCCGAGGTTTCAGAGACAGGCAGATCAATTACAAAATTGAACAGGGAACCTCGTATTACACCAGTGAACGTGGTGATCCCAGGCGAAAGCTTGCCGTATACTTGTCCACCCACGGGATACAGTGACCTCATAGGGTACATAAGTTTGAATGGGACACCTTTGAGCACCAGACACCGCCAAGGTCTCTGACGATCGACAGCAGCTTTCACCTCTATGAAAACGGTCTACGTGGAAAGTTCAAGGATTTGTCTCAAGGTATGGTTGATGCATTCCGGCAAAACGAATCTTGGTTCTTACGAAACTCTCTCTCGATGATTGACCGACATGAGCAAAATAATGCAAGGTAATGCCTGGTAATACGACTTATCGCAGTAAGGGATTAGGTGTTCTTCGTTGCACGGCTCATCGTTGGCTTTCGTTGTATGGGTGAACTGAAATGGACTGAGTCCTAGCTAGTGTAGCCAACAAGATCATTGCAGCGCCGATGACCGCAATTGATTGCTTGACGCTGGAGATATTAAGCTCCTCTGGAGTGCCTGGACCATTGTTAAAAACGATCAAAGCAACATCGTTTTGGCCGGAATTCCTCATAATTTTGGTCCCTTTCACCGACCAATGAAAGGGTTTACGTAATACGGTCTATCATACAACGTTAACTGTGAGAAATCCAGGAACCAGTTTCCATCGTGTGCCATTCTGCTTTCAGCCTATGCGGAAGGCTTTGTGTCACCATTGGACTGTGAACATGATACATCAGTTAACTCTTTCATACCAAATACGTGTGCGAATGAGTGTAGCTGGCGAACTTCGTACAATTTGGATTCAAGTAGAACATCAGGTTGACGGAAAATCGACCGCTGCATCTATCTGATGAGGCTCAAGTAAGGCACAACGGGTAATGTCCTTCGAAGTATTTTCTATCCAACATGAACTCTGATTAGTTATTTGTACTACCCATCTGGCCACGGACAAAAGTCAGTCTACTCGGCAAGGTTTTACCACTCTACATTCTCTGTTGGCCCATGTCTGTTTGTCTGACCGTATTACGATCCGCTCGCAACTATGGTTGTGACGGTACGGGATATGTCCCCCACTTAAAACTTCGTCTGAAGGCACTCTTTTCACGCTGTTCTACCTGTAGTTGTTGTTTCGCTTGTCCCAGACCTCCAGTGACTGTAACCATCCCCTACAGTCATCCAATCGCTACAGTTTGTCATTAATAATAAAAAAGACCCATGATTATTATAGCCCCATATACTATTTGCCAAACTCCTGTTGTCGGACTCAATACTGATGTGTCTGCTGCCAACTACGAAGGTCCTACCGATTTCCCTTGTACGTGAACTCAAAGAGTAACGAAAACCGGCACTGTGGAATCCGTCACAGTGTCCAGAATCTGAGGTTACCGGGCTGTCCAGGAAAGCCCTAGGAAGCGCTCATCAGGTAACGGGGGTTACCAATGAACGCAATAAATATGCTCTGTCCAGTCACTTCTGTACAGTGTATTCTCGAATTTCAATACATGTAGAACTGATTGCTAGACGCTAAGGTCAACATAAATCATGCTCCCAACTTTCGAATATTCCGTCGAAGTTCTGGCATCACGGGAACAAAAACTATATACGGTTGAAGAACGAGATCGTTGTCAAACTCCAGCCATTATTCGTAACATGTTGTCAATACATCTTGTAGATAGGGATCATTCTCACGCCTTGATGAGAGACCTGTCAAAAACGCTATCTGCCAATATAGACTGTCAAAAACAAGAGCATCAGACTTCAACTATGTATAGGTACGATAGTAGTACAGGACAGTGCGTATAAAAAAACTCACAAGACACTTTTTCAGACTGTAGTTGTTAGTTCACCACCAGGCAACCTGTCAAATGACCATTCCAAATAAACGAAACAAGCCAACGAGATGGAAATGGCCTATGCACTCGTGTAAAGGAGAATAGAGTAGAAAATACACGATCGGAAGCTTGCACGCAACAAGAGGCTTTACACTGGTCAAAATATATGCCAACAAGGGGGAAGGAACAATTGAACAATGGACTGGTTGGCATGGAAAGACTTCAGCACCACAAGCACCTGATTTATTGGGAAAGCGGGCCACGAGGTGTGTGAATGAGTGCAAGTGGGTAGGATGAGCCCGAGAAAATTGCAACCATGAGAGGAAGAGGGAACAGTAGTCAAGTTGCGCATAGGAAACACGCAACATAAAAAAGTTAACGAGAAAAGAAATGGTATATACTGGTTTTATCTGAACACAGCCCCAACCGATAGGCACGCTAGTGGGTAATAGGTTGAACGATGTCTAACAGTTTAATATCACAATTTCCGAAGCTGAGACGAACGATCATTACGTCCGAATAGCGTGTCGTGGAGAAAAAGTCATTGGAAGGTGAAAAGTAGGCGCAACGACAGAAGTAACAGTGGGGTTCACTCGGAGAAGAAGAGAGTAGCATAGCTATGCTACTAAGGATGAACAATGTATCGCGATCTGCCATATTTCAAAAGTGCTACTTCACATGTATGCCCGATACTTTAATAGGGCATATAATGTCGAGGTGGGAAATTGTATGAAACTCAACAACGAAGCAACGATGAACGTGGTTCACCAATGATGAATGGGAGCGAGGTGTGAAGGACGAGGATTCAGTTTTAAGCCCTGCCCTAAAGTGTTGCGGTGACTGACTTCTTGCCGAACGGGTGCAGCCGGATGTGGAGCCCTTAAATGTGTTCCAGGAAACCGATAACCGTTTAAAATGTTGGCAGTAGCACTGAGCATTTCGTGTTTATGGACTGTTTGTATTGGAAACCCCGGTGGATGGAATATAGGGTTGGGTACAGGAACAGAAGGAATGTTTGATCGATTAACGTCCACGTGTGCGGATGGGCCCTGGAACACCGGAGGTAGTTCGGTGCGACGACGTTTCGTGTCCAAATTAGGGGAATGACTTAACCCCAGTGGAGGGAAACCACCAAATGAGCCACTTGGTGAGGGCTGTGGTGGATCGGAATAGACCGATGCTGGCAAGGTTCCCCGAGGATTCGGAGTGGGAAAGGACCATTTCGCCCTACAGCCTGAAAGAGATGGGTCGCCAAGATACTGCGGACGCACGGCCAGTGCTGGTGATGAGGACGAGGAAGACGAAACAGGATAGGCGTTTTGGTTGTGAACGTTCTGTAAGGCTGATTGCCACAGTGAGTCAAATGAATCTTTGGACGGTATCTGTCCATTAGGTGACATCATTCTTGGTGAGCCGGACAAAAGTCCCTCGAGGAGATAGCTCAGGAACGCATTCTTTTGACCTGTCCTATCAACAGGTAAAGGACTAGGTTGCAGGAAGGATGGAACGCCCTGATTCCCAACAGAACCATTGAATCTTGGGAGCATGGATGGGGTTGATAAGGAAGGCAGAGAAGTGGCCGTTGGATTGGAATCGGGTGCTGGTAGACGGGTGGACCGCAAAACGGGATGCAGTAAATTAGATTGGGAAGAATGCGCGGCTGGACGGAGAGGGAGTCCTGCAGCTACCGGATCAACGTTATTACCCTTGGCAAAATCTGGTCGAGAAGGCCACGGTCCAATCTGCGATTGGTGGTGCCGAATGTAGTGTGCGATACGAACATGAGCATCAGCCCAATGACCACAAGTCTGCAAAATAAATGGGAGGCGATTGATCAGATACGAGCAATTGCTGTGCTAAAACAAAACCGATTTCAAGTGAAATGGGTTAGGGGAAACCGTTCTGCTTTCGTTGGACTTGTCAAGCGTAATTAAGACGCGGTATATTTATGTGGTCAAAATGGTTCATATTTTACTTGGTCAGTCGAAAGCTATTTAACCGGAATTAATTAATCATTGATTTCACGCCACACCAACAGATACAAAAGAAATTGCGAAACCTAACTGAAGGTTCGCTATTAACAGCGAGCGCTACGACTGTAATCCTGAATTTCTCTGACCCTTTTTCTTTAAGGAACCACACTCAACTACCCATGTCAACAAGAAGCCTGCCGCATTTCACGCTATCGAAACAAGTGGCTAAAATCAAAGAATCAGACAAACGACTTACATGGCCAGGATGAGTAGGGCGACTCAACATACTGGAATGTGAAGGCATAGATAAGGATGCTTTTGCTTTGTCCGACGTGAGGGTCGATGGCATCGATGACGATGCGTACGCTTGTTGGGAACCGAGCGCAAAAGGAAGACCACGTGTCGCAGGCAGTTGACAACCAGTTGGCAAAGATCGGGGTGAAGGAACCGGTGGTGGTAAGAAAAGGCGCGAAACATCACTGGCAATACAGGGAGCTGGCGGCTGACCGGGTTTAGGAAACAGCCCCTCGGCAGCACCATTGAGTTCTGTTGGGTCGCTGGCACGAGGTCCACTTATCTGTTAACAGCCGAATATATGGACGCAAGGTATTCAGTGATGGACTGTCATTGGCGTTCGAAACCAAAAATATGACCAGTTTGATAGTCTCATGCAACAGAATAAAAAAATAATCGTTCATTTGTAACGCCATTCCGGCACCTGGCTGCCATGCACCCCGAAGTAAGCATGAGAACTGAGATAGTGCGAGGTTGTCCAAGCCTAGTTTTGCCTGCTATGTAGCGAACTGAGCAAGCATCCAATAAGCGCGATTTCTCAACAAGGATCGACCTTGCATGTTCCAACAAAACTGCTCCAAAAACGGAAGACACTCCGATACGTTTTAGGTAAACTGTTGTGTGGTTTACAAATCTTGAAAGCTACAAAATATTAGCAGGAGCAGTCCTCTGACGGCCACAGCAGTCTTCTTATTCCGACAAAGTGATTTCTTCCAACTAGGACTTTCCAACTGATGTGGCATTCTCACATGACTAACGTGAGGTAGTTGTCCAACCTCTAGAACACGACATTTTCGACCGGTTCTGTCAGACCACTATCTAGTTTCACAGTTACCGACAACCCGGCATCAACCAAGGATTACCAATGAGGTCAGCTTCTTTATCAGGAACCCAAAGTAACAAGCGATATCAGCTCGACGGACAAATGCAGTTTCATTTGATTTAAGTATGATTGATATATACTGATGTCAAAGGGGGCAAGATGGACCAAGCGGTTACAGCGCGAATTTACTGACCGGAGGGTTCGTAGTTCGAACCCGACTTCTGCCTCTCGACTTCCCCTGTCTAGACTGGGGCAACCTGGCAGTGTCCAAGCCCTCGTGCAACCTTAAGGTGGCGTGGCAGTTAGGCACCGAAATGGTGCTACAGCTGAACGATCTCGACCGATATCAAACGTTCATTCCTGAGTTTGAATTGGAAATTTTTGGGAAAACTTTTCAAGCCCTCTGTCAGTTGGAACACTTCCTAGATGTCTTGGAAATATCCAATAATTTCACTTGTCACGGGTGGTATATTACTGTCTACTGTGACAAAACTCCGCGTTGTGCGTAAGACAGAACAAGGTGGATGACTTGGTCGATAACTAGGTAGCATGATGCAATGGCCTATTTGTGTTCCGTTGCACGGGCTCCTAATCTCAATTAGGTACCACAAGCATGCAACTGTTCTTCCTCTTGATCGGGTTCTATTGCTACGCCGAGGACTATTTAGTTACGACAAAACGGCCCGTTTGACTAGTTAGTGTGAGCCCAAGGAGTGAACAGATTTCCGGTCCATATCCATGTGGACAGATCAAAAATGCTAGTACAAAATGAGGTGGCTTCACCATTGAGTGTATGGTGAAATTGATGGAAATTCGGCGAAAAGCCGACAGCTGATCGGGTAGCACAGTTCCCAAATTTTATTTAATCTTTTGCCGCGTTCACTGATCAAGGTTGTTAAGTAATCCCATGTCATTCATCCTTCATTAGTTCACGCCCCGAAGGGACCGTAGTGCATCTTATAAGGAAAATAGAGATGGGAAATAGAAATTTTGTCCGAGGGGGTATGCCGTAAAAACGGAAGTTGTTTGTTCACCCATGTTGCAGGAGAAACGAGCGATGTTCAGCCGTAAATTGGTCTGAGAAGCCGAAGATTCCCGTTGATAGGCTGATACAGTACAGTTTCGGCCAGACTTGCATCCCGGTTCCAGCAGCACCAGGATCTGTGGAAATGTCAAATGTACTAGTGTGATATCACCTTTTGAACAAGTCCTTCATCACTCGATACAAATGACCGGCCAAGGTTCTGCCATCGGCCTGTTTTCTCTCAGATCACCCAAGGCTGAACTTGACTTTTGAATACCAGGAAGAAGTAAATTGTCATGCTAAACAGTGCTCTGATTTCCATGTAGTATGTTGGGAACGATTGACGTCAAGACTTGCGAAATTCCCGGTTCGTTTTAGGAGGCTAACATTTTACCCACCAATACAACGGTTGGGTGGCGGGGTCGGGTTAAAGTATGCTCCTAGATGGTAAATGGCGTTGTTAGGGGTGGGGGGTAAAGGGGAGCCACTTTAGTTTTTTTCTACATCGGTTCCTAACTCCCGGTCCAGCTGAGAATACCTTGCACGCTGATGTTCAATAGGAGGTTATGTTATTCTGCCCAGTGGCGAGTTAATGTCAATCACCTGCAGGGAAATGAATAACTCATTAGTGGAATGTGTGGTCGTTACATGCTGGTTCTTTTGTATACCATTACACCGTCATCGCATACGTAGATAACCTGCAAAACTTCATGCTTATTGAAGTGGCGTCGGCTAAAAAGGGAACGCAGCTAACGCGCAGTGACACACTGTTTCCACAGGAATGCTGTTGTTTCCTGTCACCGCGGTCTGTCACACTAACACTACAGGTAAACTTAGGCATGAAGGGCATACGAATGCAACATTCACAGCGGATCAACACAGCAAAGCGAAAAGCAACAAAGGCCTCGACGTAGAAAGTAGGATGAATTCGTTAGCGGTTAAAAGTGCACGGTTGTCCATTCACTTTAAACTTCGTGGAGGACTCCCAGTCTGAACGTTGCATTCGATTTACGTCACTTTTTGTGGTGCATATGTTTTTAGTATGTGTATGTCTCAGTGCTCCAAACAGGTGGCAATGTCTTAAAATTTGAAGACCGAGTTATTGATACGAAGACTTATTTCCCTAAATCCTGTCAGTTCAGTTAGCCAAAATTTTTCACCTGCAATTGTCCTACCGGTTATTTTGTACTGCTCACTCGTTGTTTGAAGCAAATTGCTGAAAAAGGAGCATTTGGCTTTTATTAGTTTGTGGTAGTTTCCGCTTTCATCATCCTCGTAGAGGAACTTACGAACGCCCGTAAAAATCTCCTTAAGATCGCACTCTGAAATGCACATTGCACTGGGCAGAATATCAGTAAATCAAAAAACTATGTGGATCGTTATTGCCTGATGACCTCAGAGTCATCACCATTCAGGCGAACTTTTGGGACGAATATTCAAATGACCTGTTTTCCATCGTGAAGTGTTTTTATCCTGCCAAGTCACTTCTGTCTCCCGTCCCCAGGCTACTGGTTAATTTCTTCGGTTTTCATATGCATGTCTATGTACACACACGTCACTGTCAACTGAAAATTCCAACGAATAGCGATGAGGCCTTGTCAAACCTTATCTGTAGGTTTTGCGCCACATGTAACAAAGCAAGAAAGGGGCAGCGACACAAAGCGAGTGAGTGTTGATGATCATCGCAGGTGCATTACGTATCGTTAAATTGAGTGCTTTAGTAGAAAATCCTTTAAAATCACATGACTGTTGAAGTTCTGTGGTAATCACCACTTGAAAGCATTGTGATAGATTGACACACACAAACCTAGGATCCTATACATGGGCTGTCATCCCCTAAAAATAGTTCCAAACAATCACGCGTTAGGCTTAAAACTTTGATATATCGAATTCTTGCCAAAACATGCAGGCATCATTCCTGTTCGCACAAAATGCCGCTTCACTTATGTCACGGATGTGATCACCAAATGTAACAATGGAAAAAACGAACAAAGCGGTCAGATCATGCAATAAGTGTGTCGTTTTTGTGGACTGAATGCGTTGGAATGGGAGAGGAACCTCGGTAGCTGTAAAAATAAGGGGCGTGCTCGCCATGAAGTGCGTACAAGGAAAGCATCAGTGTGCAACTGTTTTTCGCATCTTCAGCATGAAGTCGGTCTTGTTATTTTGTGCAAAAAGTCAAGTATCACCCTCTAGCTTCCTCTGAGCGATCAATGTGTGAGATGAAAATCGTTTGTTGGGAGCGTCCGCAATGTGGCCAAAGCGACTACGTTTACTGTTGTTCGAATCTAAGGAGACAAGAAGGTATCATCGCTCAAGCATGCGGTTTCACCTAGAGTGGTGATGTATAGAATGCATACTCACATGACTCCCGTTTGAACGCGTGCCTGTCCTGGGGCAATAATTCTAGCGGGAAGGCACCGGACTGGAGTTTCAGTCTTATTAGAACTTATCGGCAGCGCACATCCTTGGCTGTGCCGGGGTTTGAACTCTGCACATCTGGCCAAGGGTATGCACCGCTGATGAGCTCTAATATGAGCGAAACTCAAATCCAGGGCTTCCCTCTTTTGGTGTGAACTCACCAGAATGATTGTGCCAGGCCAGGAGAATGATTTTTTAAACAAGAATAATGTGAGGATGAGAGTGAGAGTCTACAGAACCCCGCAACCACCAATACCTCGTGTATGTCTGCACTATCAGTTGGAGAAATGCAAAAGAGCAACCGGAAGCTTGGAGAAAAGGTAACAATCGTCTGGCCTCGGAATTCTGTCGGGTTGTACAGAAACGGGGACGCACTGGCCACAACGTATGGGTCACTGTATAACTGTATTCCACCTTCTATGCCTGTCTGAAGCCAACTCGCAGTTGAATGGAAACGCGCAAAAATCAGGGTCACTAGATCGGGGCATATGAGGTAACCTACGAGTCCCTCCCCAACCAATTAAACTAACGATGTGCCCCACAGCTGACTAGCTAACTAAGGATCTTGAGGATAGACGATTAAGAGTTGTTTGTTTGATTCGAAAGACGAGACCATACACGGATTATCAGGGCTTTCTTCAACTCAACGGGGAATTTAGGTAAATTTCATTCTGAATGGCGGCAGTGAAACATCAATGTTGTCATCTGGTTTTACTGTCAATGGTGATTAGGAATGAAGTCAGAATCAACAAAGTTAATGTATTCAAAGACACCAAACTGACATCAGAGTTGTTTATTCCATCATCCCTATTGACAATCAAACAGAATAAGTGGAACGTCGAAGGTACAATGAGATCATCTCAGTGGGACATACTTGGACAGCAACGTTTACTAGAGTACATAGATAGTAAATCAGCTGATGGGTTGTTACACGGAAACGAATGGACCTATTTTGCCCGTTACTACGTACATTCCGAGCAGTGAATTGTCTTCTGAAAATCCACTCTACAGTGTAACTACTATCAATGTAAATTCAACTCGGTGAGGATTCCATCTCAACTAGGAGACTACCGATTACGTATTGGCATTATTTTTGAACTATGAAGTGAGTACCGGGTGCAGGTCACAACGGTAAAAAAACAACTGCCATGCTATTTTTCATCTGGATTTTTCTGCTTCAGCTGAATTTTTTATTGGATTACGCGGAATAAGTAGAAGACTTCGCGGTTTGGTGGGGAAAATATGCGAGTCTGTGCTCGTGAAACTGGATCACTTGGAAGGATTTTTACCCTTAAAGTGTGCCAATCAGACGAAAAGTGAAGAGACATTTATAAGATTTTAAAATCTCTACTGAATAAACACCCGTTCGTAAAGATAAAGCGAGAAATGAGACGAAATCGAAGACTTTCTTTACGGATTGTTTTGGACCCGAAATAGCCTTAGGGTTGGTGCTACTGCGCGTTTCACACTCGGAAACCTCGGACCACACACGCATTTCATGATACGCAGCGGATGCGCCAACGACCAACCTGGGAGTATCCCAGTTGTCGTGCTTCCTTCTGGTGGCAGTTAGGCGCCGAAATGATGCTACAGCTGAACGATTTTTTTGCGGCTGTCTACTAACGTGGTGCGGCAACCACTTTCACGTCCCTTGCGGCTGTTTTAATGATGCGACAGCGTACACGATGATAAATATTTGGAGGTAAACAGTGCTACACTATGGCCCTATGAAAACACTCCAGTGGTTTGTCAATCAAAGCATCTATAAACTAGAATTCAGAGTGAGTCTCCTGAATAAAAATCTTTAGTGGATGTGGTGGTAGTGATGGTGCCTTGGGCTTTGGTGACGCACTACTGCGTCATTGTCGCATAACTACACCCAAAGTTTCACATGTTTTGGCAGTTACTTTGAGGTGATTATGGACCACGTTTTCTCTAAAGAACCTTATCAAACAGCGCCGCTTGCAGTAACCGAGTGGGGTAGTCAATTGATATTTTCTTACCCAAATGTATCTGAGGTTAAATGTTTCACTTGTTCATGCTTGGCGGATCCTTGGGGTAGAATAATTCGACACAAGTGGTATGTGACGATCACTCAAAATCCGGAGGGCGAACGCTACCAACATCGCCGTTTCATGATGATGAAAAACAAAGGAAAATTTGTCGAACATCACCGCAACGGAATCTCGGGGAAGCCTGTGTACCGCACATTATGTGCGATATGCTATTGATAAGGGGGTACTCCATCAAGTCCCTAGTCTTAAAGCATACATGTGAACTCACAAAGCTTCGTTTGCTAGTACCAGGCATATAACAAGGTTCGCGGTTCGACTTTTTCTGTCTGGGCAACCTGGCAGTATCCCAGGACTCACGCTTCCTTCCGGTGGCATGGCAGTTAGGCACCGAAATGGTACCACAGATGGGCGATTTTTTAACAAATATCCTGACTGGGCAGTAAACCATCGAACCACGATGGTTTATCAGCAGTGAGCCTAATGTGTACTCATAGCCCAAAAGTCTGTACAAAGTAACTCCCCCAAGTAAACGGTCACATTTGGGTCGAAACAAATGATAAAGCTGAGTGTATAAACGAACACTTCACAGGTTAGAACGGTATTCTGACTTACCTGTCTTTTGAAAAGCGAAGCCCACTGCTTGTGAAAAGAGCTCCCGAATAATTCCTGGAATGGAAGATATGTTGAAGCCGGTAGAGGTGGAGGCGGGCAAGGTGGATGAAATGTAGGATTGCCAGAAGTGGCCACAGCGACGTGACTGCTCAGTCCAAAGTGAGGGGATTGACTTGTCCGCTGATTAGCTACGTGGACCGAAGGCGCTGATGGTGGTTGACGAGAACCATCCCGAATACTTCCCGAAAATTGTGAGGTATCGTGTCCTGGTGTTTCTGGAAAGGACCCACCAACAGTGAGCGAGGGTGGGAGCGGTAAATTTATTGGAAAATTGGGTTGAGGGTTAGGAAGAGTGGGAAACGGAGATTGATAGCCCAGTTGATTGCTTTGCTTACAGGGCACTGGCAAAGAACCTGGCAGGCGATTGGCGAATTTACGGATATTATACGCGGCATGAAGAAGGCTGTGTGTGGATGGATCCTGTGAATCTGGAGTTAGAAGGAATGGTAGACAATAAATGTGAAATAAATATATTCCTCTTACCAACAACAAACTTAATAGCATACGCATTCCGTTTCAATTACTTATTGCTTCCTTAAAAGCTCACAATGGTATGAAAAAGGCGCGAAAATGAGTCAATGTTTGAGACATCTTGATTGGCTGCGTGGGAAAATTAAGCAGCAAGAGTGGGGCTAAAAATAATGGCCAACCATCTGTGTCCTCGTGGCTACAATCGACAGATCAAATGGATCTTTCATTTAGAGGCTCGCGCTTTAATCCCTGAACTAGAGCACCTTAGAGCACCTCCTCGGTGAACAAAACAAATGCTATCTAGACAACTCCCGACATTTTTCTCAGCAAATTAAAAGTTTTTTCTTAAAAGTCTTGGCGTGCACCCTAACAGTGACTTAAAGGTAAGTCATAGGGTAGAAAGTAGGAACCAACCCACATAATGGTCGCAAATGAGTGATGTCATTATATATATATATATATATATATATATATATATATATCTGTTGAGATCCCTC
>NW_008751810.1:826181-853247 GCF_000715545.1 Opisthorchis viverrini
TTATATATATATATATATATATATATATATATATATATATATATATATATATATATATCCGTTGTGACCTCTAGCGCTGAGCGGCTATGAAGGAACAGGGTGTGTAACGGATGGAATAAAGGCCATATGAACCTACCTGTCATTGCTGGATCTCGCTGGACAGTAACAGCACTACTGTTTGCAAGAGCACTGACGGCGGAAGTGCAGGTAGTGACTGTGGTGGAAATGCTTGGTACTGGTGGGGGAAGTCGCATGGGAGAAGGACTACCTACGGTGGGACAGGAAATGCGGGTAGAGTCCGTGGCAAGAACGGTGGAGACCGATGTCCCGGGGGCTCTGAAACAAAGGGATCAGATATCACAGGCGTTTGTCAAATTTGGCATCTGGAAAGTGCTTCAGAATGCAATTAGATAAACTCAGCATAATAAGGGATCTCCGGCTAAAGATGCTGATTGCAAGTAAGTAGATGATTCTATCAAATGGGTAACATGCGTCCCACCGGTGCACAACGAATGAAAAAGTGAAATTGTTCGATAGTGATAATTAATTATTAATTAATTATCATAATATCGTATCATTAATTAAGTTCACTGATCAATACATGTGCTTCGCATATCGGATGACCGTTCACCTCGCAGAGCTGCTTTGAACAACCTTGTAGTAACTGTAGGCGAGCAAGGTTGATAACTGCCACCTCCCAAGATGCGGACCCCCAGACTCAACTCATCAACGGTTACTGACGCAGTCAGTGGAGCTAATCTACCAAAGCTATCGTTCCTAATGCGTACCTGCTCAGTTTCCCGCTCCTTCATATCAATATACTAGGCTAACTAATTGGTTATGCCATCGTCTCTGATGCCTGTCTGTATCTCCCATGTTGTCTCATTTCTGGTGACCGAAATTGTGGCAACTGGAACCGACGTAACCTAGGTACATGGCTTCGGCTTAACAACCGAATTGATAAATAGGTTTCACAATGTAAGTTACGGGACCATTTGTTGTGCATCATAAATACCCGCGTTCCCCGATCGATGGCAGGGTATGGGTATATTGCAGTTTTTCTCCGAGCGCAAACAACGGATAAGCGAAGAGTCGAAGTTTTAGCTAATAACATGTATGGTTTACCGAACCATGCATCAGCTTTTGGGGCCTGGAGTAATACTAAAAACGGTATTGCTGAATCGATGGTGACACGTAAGCGTTTGTCAGCTGGCGTGCGGCTTGAGTGAGCATGTTTTTCCAGCCAGTGGGTACTATCGAACGTAGGTACAGAGACTAGACGCGTGAACAATTGTCCCAATGGAAACTGCTCTCTGTGGAGCACAGTGCCCGTCCCCTGTAAGAACACCGACTCACTACGACTGTGTGGCCGTATAGGGTGATTGTAACTTTTAGGCTATTGGTACCTCTACAACAGGACAGCCTCTCTAATATAGATGATTTCATTTGAAATCTTTGAGGTCTAAGGAGGAGGGAGTGCCCTACATAGACAAGAAACGCCCTGAAGTATGCTTTTGTTAGCTGTTGGCTCATCGACCGGATATATACGTAGAGGAAAAGGAAACGGCGATCGAGTTATTATTCAAAGCTCATACATCCTTCATGCTTCAATCTCACCAGTCAATATAATACAAGGTAGTGGTTTGGCCATACATTGTTAAATCATCGTTTGTCACGAAAAAATGTTTTCCATGTCAAATTCACAGTGGCACAAGTAGGGAGGTGGTCAGCCCGTGATCTGGCAGATGTTTATACAAGCGATTCCGAAAGCCTTGGGAAGATCTGCACTCCATGATGGAGTCCTTGCAGTGCTTTGATAGAGACGCCGCAAGAAGGCTGCTGACTGATACCCACGGGTCTTTCTATTCAGTTTTTTTGAATGCGTGTCCGGAGGTGTATGAATATCGGAGTGTTTGAGGCTTATACTAGATCACTTCTTCTACTCCTCTGGGTTTTCCGCGACTGAGCTCTTGAATATTGTAAGGCAGTGAAACACCGGTTTCCAACACATGCTATGTGGCCAATTGTTTCTTCCGTACATTAGCGGGTCATATCAAGGCAATTTTTACACTTCCAGAAAAAAGGTCACGGTATTATGTGCACATGGGTGGATATTGCGATGAATATCATGACATACACCGCAGAGCACATTTTCGAGCGTGATTTCAACCAGTCATAGCACCGTCCTTGTTTGAACGCCCTCTGGAGTAGCTTCCGGTATCCACTGATCATCATCATCATCGACAGCATGACATCAGTGTTCAACACCGATGCTTCACTGCCGTACATATCCACTGAAAATGAATGACGTCCATTCAAGGCCATCCATCTTCTAGAATAATGATGCATCCCTTATCTCGTGTTTCTGAAACCAGTGACTACTTCAAACGTCTGACTATCCCACAAAGATGCGGGTTTCATTTAAAAATTGACAAAACCCTGACAGGCCAATTGTACTAAAACCAAAAATACCAATGAAAGAAAAGCTTTCAGCTGTAGCACCCTTCCGGTGCCTAGCTGCCATGCCACCCGAAGGAAGCACGAGGGCTGGGATACTCCCAGGTTGCCCAAGCCCATACAGGGGAAGTCGAGAGGCAGTGGTCGGGTTCGAACCGTGGACCTTCCGGTCAGTAAATTCGCGCTCTAACCACTTAGGCCATCTCGCTCACCGCGCTCCCGTCACGCGAGTAACCAACTGACAGTTCGTTGTGAGGAATTTCGTAGTCTTCATCTTGGAGATGAGATCGCTCATTACCGTCTGCTACCATTAGATAGGGTTACGTAATGGTTTATTTTTGAAGTAGTTCATTTGTCTCAAGTGAACGTATTTCCACCCGAAACTTTCGAACTGCCTGGCGCAACAATGTAACCACTAATTATCGAACGCATAAACATAACTATGTGGTACTACTACATTGGTGATGAGGAATTTTTGAGGTTTCCAATCAGGATCTCATCCTGCACGATAAATCTAACCTAAGCTGTAGAATCTAAAGGTGCTGTACACTTATCTCATTCTTGTTAGGAATACTTTGCAGTGCGCATGGCACGAATATTTGGGGGCATTAGGATACACATTTTCTCAATCGGGTAGGAATTTTTGTAGTAGAGCATAAAGCTGCAGGTGGCTTATCAACGACGCAACTGGCTTGAACCCAGACAGGACACGACGCCACTTACCAGGCAGTTCAAGTACGTTATTGTTGATTGGCTCCTCGAGTAATGATTTCTTCGAGGAGGAGTGCTCACATGGCTTGTGGGGTATTTTTATGTCCCCCAAAACCATACATCTGTTCTGTTATTGAAAAGGAATATTACATGGGCTTAGACCGTTGAAAAACAGGCTCCAAACTGAGAGCTACACATCTATGACAGTGTTGAAAGGAGTCAACTGATTGGAAAAAGCCGAAGACTTACGAGGTACGTGACGGTGATTTGTGTTTCAGTTCTTCCGCACTGTTGATTTTATCAGAGGAACTACTCAACAGCGCCGAACGTTTGCGTGTTTTCGCTTCCGCGCCGGCCAAAGCAGCCATTGTGAGGGAGTACACTTCATCGAATCGCACATTGTTGAACAAACGCTCAGCGGTACCTGCACCCATTCCTACCAATTGTTCCAAATCCCGCGAACCATGCCACTGGTGATTCGTTTCTACGCTATGGGTTATCGTTGATGTCGTGAAAGGAAACGGTTGATCTGTTCCTGATGAACCACATGAAGACTGACAATATCCGTTACTTTTGTGTATTGACACAGCAGAGGATAAAGAACCATGCATTCCCGGAGCCATTGAGTCAGACACAGTGGACGGTCGTAAATGCATGGAAGACCGGAAAAAAGCTGTGGAAATTATTGGGTCACCGGCGCCATGTAAGGATGATGGGTCACAGCCACGGATTTGGGGTGAGGAATTGTGTACATCGCCCGCGTCAGAAGGGTTGCGGCGAGATCCTGAGTGCCGTTGTTTGGGGCGTTTGGAGTTGAGACGTTTATCACCGAAGTGAGGCGGATATTTCACGGAGTTCTCCTCGGAACTGAACTCATCAACAACACTTTCTTGACTCTTGATATCAGTTTCGTCGGTCAGGGCAGCAACGCTGAACCGGTGGCAAGGTTTAGTTCTCGAATGAGACGAAGCAGAAGGAGTGGAAGCTGACGAGACAGGCTGGACACTCAGCATGCTACTGTTACAGTCGGGATGCCCATGGAAATCCACACCTGTTTCAAGTAGATAAGAAGACGGATGAAATAGGATAGACACCTGGACGACACACAAGGTAATCACAAATCCGATGACCAAGCCAAATCCGAAATCCACAGCACAAAAATTTTGATTGCAATGCCTCTTGAGACAAGCCAGAGAGTAGTAGGTCTCCACGGTGGTTGTATTAATCCAAGGAGAAACAATCCATTTGGACTATATGACGAGTACAATACCGATATCATCATTTTTAAACAACTGAGGGTCCAACGAACGAGTTCCTACAAATAGAACCATGCATGCGGGTGACCCAAATCCACTGTTTCATCTGAGAGTGATCTGGTGATTAAATCGGAGCAGTCTGTTTACACATTTAATGCTGTGCCCGATTAACCAACCAGCTGGCAGTATTTAATGCTTTTCAATGGAACCACCATCTGCATAGTGAATTCAATCAGGTGATTAATGTGATCAGAAACGAGTGAGTACATGTCGAGAAGACAGTTCTACCAGACTAGACATGATCCATGAAGGAAGCGCAAACTAAAACAGATACAGTGCACGTTCAAGCTTGTTTTAACAAATATGCTACATGCTAACCGAGTTTCAAACAGAGGCGACACATGTTGGTACAATATCAGGCAACAGGGTGCAGCAGTCCGTTCGAATCAACAAGGGACCTTTATACTGAGCAGTCAAACGGTCCAGTGACGGATGTCGCCAAATCGGGACTTTGAAAGGACAGCACTGCATTACATGCAGAAGCAAAAATGCCATGTAGTGAAGAACGAAAAACAGCGAACATACCTTCCACTCTGGACACGTTATGCAAATGCCATGGAGCCGCATGTGAACTCGAGTTCTGCGAGTAGAAAAAGCGGATAGACGACAGTAGACGTTTATATGCCAAAGACTAAAGGAGTGGATTATAATGAACACAGGAAAACATGAAGCTGAAGCTTGATAAAGTCGGGTAAGGTGGGGTTGCAATAACTACCGTTTCATGAGACGTTGGAGGTAGAAAAGCCTATCACTTTGAAGTTATCCAAGTTCCGAATTATGAATCCCATAAACACTTTCTGTCCAATCCTGCATCGCCTTAGGGGAAAGCTATATTCTGGAGATCATTGGTAGAGGAAAAAGCAAGGCTATACTGAGTTCGTCAAAATCTTGACTACTTATGATTGAAAGTAGCCAAGTTCTAATGCGAAGCATCAGTTGCTGAAGGTAATGACGTCATCGAGACACACGCGTCAGTCCCGCAGTGGTTTTGAAAGCTGAGTGACAATACGTATAAATGAGAACGCGAATAACTGTAAAACGGCCGAATAGCATCAAGTAACATTGTATTGTCTCGAGATGTGACATTCGACAGATGAAAACTGCAGAAACATCGAGGCAACCTGACGAGGGGAAGACGACACCGTGATATGTTGGACAGTTAAGGCCTATTTGAATGCAGTAAATTAAATATGATCAACTCGTATTCTTCAATGCTGAATCAGCTACAAGAAATGAGAGGAGTTACGCCATAATTACAGTTCCTTTGCTATATTTACCTCATAAACAAACAACCAGTGGGTTATGTGTAGCGGTAGGCATACCGAAAATATGCATGACTCAGTAAACAGACATTCTGACAATTGATAGCACATTTTGAAAGGTACAAGAATGGTTTTATGGTAATGAGCACGAGGGTTTCTAATGCCGACTGAATACCAGGGTTGGAAATAAAACGAACTGTTGCATGTTAGTCCATGATGAATGGACCAATGACATGCTCAATAAGTGGATGATCTGGTGATCTCTAATCCAAATGGTTGGGTGGTTTATTTAACTCTTTCCACTTTACCACTAAGACACAGCTAATTTGAATTGGGTGGCAAGCAGAGAGTTCATACATGCTGATGAACCAATGTAACCGGTAATGATAATTTTTGATGCCAGGCGAGAGGCTAAAGACAATCGATATACATATGAAGGTTCAACTTGTCAGTGACAAACGTGCGGTTGCAACGGAACAGGAATTCAGAAGTCGATGGTGTAGAGGAAAGACAGAATGTAGCAAAGAAGTAAATAAACAAAGAAAAACGACACTCTAAACGTTTTATCGTAGAACAGAAACAGTCTTTGTGAGATAAATGTTTAAATTATGAAAAAGCGGTTAGTCATTTGGGTGCACAGCGACCAGTCGCTTGACCTACTCCTCAGTAGTGCTTACCTGAGTACTACGACTCGACAACCAACAAGACCTGTACAATCAATTAGCACGTGTGGTCTACAGTAAAATTGTAACCATAGTCTGACTGTTAGCATGCTACTCTGCCGTGGCACGACCAAATCACCAACAAATTGTTGTGTTCACTTGGGCTTTTTGTCCCAATCACACCAGCTTCCGCTGCGAAGTCGTCACATATATGCCTGAAAGTGACACTACCTAGCATTCTGTCTTATAATTATTGTAATTTCTACTCAAAAGGTAAACGGGACATTCGTTCAATCGAACATCTGGTCAACGTTCCATGCTATAAACTTAATCTTCGTCTATCGATCATTACCAGCTGAATGCTAAGATATTCAGCTGGTAATGATCGATAGACGAAGATTAAGTTTATAGCATGGAACGTTGCACACAAGGTTGACAACTACATTGACTTTAGTGATTGTGAAAAAAAATCATCGTCCTCGTCCCCCGGATTAGAAAGGAATGAGTTGTAAGCAGTTACAGCCAACTTTTGAAACTCTCCGCAGAATTCCTATTAACACTATTCTAATCACGCACCGCCTGGAAGGAAAAAGCAAAACAGAGCGAACCTCCTTGGTTTAAGCAGCGTCTATTTTTGATACCGTTGCTCTCAAAGAATGTCTGGAGTTTAGTAACAAGCCCTGTTGGGAGAATTCGCCTGACTGTCGCAACGAAGAAGACGGTTATCATAGGGAAAACAGGTTAGGCTGTTGAAGTCGCTGAGTATATGGTAGAACGTGAAAGAACATTGCTCCAGAATACTCTCTCAGCAGACGGATCATATCATACATGAGAGGTAAACAACGGTCTGGAATCCTCACGAGTCAATTTAGCGAACGACTTCTTCAGGTCACAGAGAACCCAAGCATCAGTCACCACAGTTCTCAGTATCCGGAGCTGTCTTGAGATCAAAGGACATCGTAATACCTAGATTCTTCTCTCGAACGGAGTTCTTCAGTAGGTTGTGCCAATAAGACAGGCGGCAAAGGGTTCTGTGGTTTTGAAGGGCAATACAGCATATTTATCACATTCACTGGGACGCTACGACCCATATAAAAATCTACCCGGACCCTCAATGCTCGAGACTGCTAACCAATGTTTGAAGTTACCGGCGCAAATTAAGCAATCCAACTGAAGGACTCCGTGAAGACCGTTTGAAGAGTTCAGTTCCTACAGAAGAACCCTGTGGTACACCACTGAGAGATTAAGTGTCATTCATCCCCACTTAAATTGCACGACCATTCAGGAAATCAGCAGTCCAAGGGTAAGTGAGCTTCTGAAGCCGATGTAGGAGCTGCTCATGTGAAACCTCGTCAGAGACCTAACGAAATTCGACGAACACATCATCAAGACAAATTCCAACACTTCTTGTGTCGACCAGTTTCTTCAGACATAAGCAAGGTTGAAAGCTGCTGCGCGGAGGAGACTGCTTCAATTTTGTCAACGTGCGGTTACAGAGACCGTTTACTAACTCTTTCTCCGATCTACAACCGGATTAAGCAGGCCGATCGGCAGTTACGGCGACCACCGTTTATGTTAGCATCCCGGTTCCGGTTTTCGTTAGTGGGAGAGCCAAACTATAAGACAGCTTGGCGCCGGAATATGCCCGGCGAGCGTTTTCAAAGAAAAATAAGATAGTTCATCAGTTTCAGGGAATGAGTTTGGATTGGCCTTGATAAGAATCTTGCACAGTGTCATCATCAATATGAGGGATGCGCAATCGAGAAGTCACGAAAAAAGTCTGAATGGATGACATGGCACCTTCCGTCGTGTACACTAAGAATTAATTAGTCATCAAAAACTACACAAGCCTATTTGAGTAATGAATAGTCAACCATGGAACATCCCTTGTGCGCTGGCACTTTTAAACCTTCTGAAGAGCTCGGCATTTGGAACTTCGCATTGCTTCGCACCAAATTCTTTAACTTAAAGACTTTACGAATCACTTGTTTCAGCTGAGAGGCACATGAATTAGGTCTGGGTTCATTTGAATCTTGAACAGGAGCTATAGCACAAAAGTCTTCTTGTTAAATGTTATGATGTCGGAATACATAGTAACCATATCTTCCGTCGGTCGATAAACCTTGGTTGAAGACACTACCCCAGATTGGCAATTTTGCGGAATATAAGTAGCTTGGGTGTGCTGCTTGGTTGTTGGTCTCTTTTCTGAGCTTGGCATTTGGATTGCAAACGTTTCACCATCAATTGAGGTGACACCGTCAGTGCAGTGTCAAGATGAGACGTTATCAACCCAACTGCAAAGCTTGGTGGACAGACCAACAAGCAAACTAGGCTGAAAAGGGATATGCGTGGTGCCAAGAAGTCTTTGGTGTCGAATCCGTCGAAAAGGTTTGATTGAGAGGAGCAGGTAGTGCTGTAATTATCTCATTTCTATCAGTTGATTTGTCCGAAGTCTCCCAGGTGATCAAAAATGGAAGAGATCGAAAGAGGCCACCCAACAGCTGACTCACTGTTCTTCCGCGGCGGACACGTTCGGTGCGACGTAAATTACATAACTTCATATTTAGGTGGCCCAAAACAATGTAGATCAGCCTAAACTCCCCTCCAAAGTATGGGTTGCGAATGATTAGTGGGACAGGTAACCTAGTGAGCAACTAGTTCAGCTCTATGACATTAAAACAGAAGGGAAAAAGAGATTCCTTCTTTCTGCCCTTTTTATTACCAAGAAATTTGTTACTCATTAACGCGTTCGCTGATGAAATTATGCTCATCAATCCATTTGCCACCGATTCCAGCGCAATAACTATATTAGGGTACGACCGCAGGCAGACCATTATTACACTGGACTTGCCAGACCCAAGTCGTGGTTCATCCGAAAACTACAACCTATAGTACAAATTTTACTATTTTACCGTCACATTTTGACAATGCGGAGACCATCCTCCCCGAAAATTGACTTCCACAAGCAAATCCAGCCGTGCTACTTACCTGCGATTCACATTCTTCACACTGCCTGATGAGCTTGACAGCCGAACTCTCCGTGAAAAATATTTGTCCCGTGGTATGTGTGACGCAGAAAACCACGAGGTGGCACGGGTACGGTGGTGATTGACCTACCCGTTATAAACAACACTGAGAAGAACTGTAAGCTCTGCATTCGATGAAAGCTCAGTTGTGTAGCTGAATAGCCCAGGTCCTTAGATGATATCTATATGTAAGAACAAGACGTTACTCCCCCTCAAAGGATCCTTCAGCTCAATCCAAAAGACGTCACAGAACACTACTTGACTAATATGCAGAGGCTGACACACACCAACATAAGGGTTAAAGCACCGACGAAAAATGATGGAATCATGGGACTCTTCGATTACTGTTACTCAGAGGCATATCACTATATTATGAGTGTCTTAGTTCGCGCACCACTGAACTGAAGCGGTAAACATAGAATGGAATGAGCCACCATCGAATGCCACTCTAAGCCTAATGATACAATAATAATCGTTCTACGATAGTTTACTGCAGACATATTATACTTGATCATTCATGAGAACTAACCAATAACTCCACATTCAGGCTCTATCTTCAAACCGAACTGAATGAACAGCCAGCTCGCCGGAGTCCTCCGCGACCCAGACAGTAGGTCAGCTGAGGCTGAAATTTCTACTGTAAGCAATTCACTTCACCCCCAAGCAACTCCGAATAAAACTGACCCAACCATTGTCAGAGTTTGCCTAAAACAGCGAGGATGATATAAGTGCACCAAGTAATTCATCATCTAACAATTACGGTGAGATGATTCAATTGTCGATAATAGTGTGGTAGTCAGGCCTACAAGTGGTGATTTCACAGCTTGAGTTGATGAGATGTGGACGTAGTTGAGATCGCAAATCCAAACACTGAAGTTGGTATAGCCGTGACAAAATAACTGGACAGCGCAAAAAATGAAACAAAAAGGACACTCTCAAGGTGATTCCGACAACAAAATACATCCAAGTGGTCTCAGAAATGCAAAGTGGCTTTTTACTATGTAAATCCACTCAAAACCGTGTACCCAGACACATGCACACACACAGTGGTTGTGCACAGACAAAAGTGAGGAAGGCAAAGAGTGAGGTGAATGAAAGTCTAACCTAAGCGACCCAGGATCAGCCAGATAATACGATTAAATACATGTGCATTGACAATTCATGGAGTATTTAAGGCACATAAGTGAGAAACGACAAAGCTTCCTTTATTGAGGCCAACGCCTAAAAGATCATAACTCGGCCACGTGAATGTCGTGGGTTTCAGTCGACATTCGGTAGTGACACATGCGCAGATTGCAAACTAGATGGCCATCCACTTTTTTGAGAGTATGATGTAAATGAAATACCGAGTGCGAAGAAGTTTCTGTTCGAGGTGAAACCACCAGCTTTTGCACGATCAACTGTGACCCATAGGACAACAAGTGCTGACCAGAATCGCCATCACGACAGTGGGATTCACGGGAATTAGTAGTTGATCGGGTGACTGTGATCTGTTCGTGGAACTTGGAAATGAGCTGGCAAAATTTCGTCACCCGTGGGCAGTTGGCTGGGAAATCAACTGGTTTGACCCAAAGATCAGAGCTGTCTGTGACCGTCATCGCATCCAAACATCTACTTGAACTCAGGTGAGAGTTGTGTGTAAGGAGAGGATCGATCGCTGACGAGTTACTTCGTAGGAGCACGAGAGGGCGTAACGTTACTAGTAGGTTTAGTAACCAAAAAGTCAAAGGGGAATGTACCGGGAGGCTTGGATGTTGTGTCAGTATGATAGCGTTTCCCCAGACAATCGAACGGGCAAAACGTTGCGTCACTTGTCTTGGCTATCCGCAGACACGGGTCTGGGACAACTAAATCCCGGCTGCTTGCCTCCAGGATAGTTATTTGTCACCTTTTTTGGTCAACAGTTTCCATGGTCTTTTGGTAGCAACCACTAGGGTGAGTTGAATGTACAATAGTAGGAAGGAAGCATGTTTTCCTGATGAGACCAAACCGCAAACAAATACGGATCTTTCTGCGTAATAAATCTGGACAGTTGAGTAAGGTATGCATGTGTACATTGGAACACGGCTTAAATCACGTGCTGAATACTCGCGCGTCTAACCATTATGCGTTTGAGCGAATAAGCCAGGTAAAGAGTAACCACCATTCACAAGCAAGATGCGCACCAACTCTAACCTTTACCTTCCATAAGTTCAGTACAAAAAGTCTGACAGGGCACTGTCCATACCGCTCAATCGACTGATGCAAGAGTTTTCCAGCAATGCACGCAGCAAAGGCTGGATCGCTGATTGGGCAGTCACTAATCAGGAGACAGCTTGGACTCATGAGGGGATCGTCCGAATGTCAAGGTCAGTGGTTAGAACCTGATTTTGATGGTGTTGGGTAAGAGAGTCACACGTAAAGTGCTGTCTGGATCCGATGACTTCCTGTAACCTTGGTCTAACCAAGTCTATATTTACGGAGTGGACAAATTTCAAACAGCAACCAACAATAGGCTTCTGGCAGTAAAAGCAGATAGGTAAACATCTGTTGGAAGATGTGGCAACGTGATGCAGAAAATGCCTATCACGTGAACAGAAGGAAAACAACTACAAACTAAAATGTTTTCCACAATAGAGACGTTTTCCCACGGCAGTAGAAACACTGACATCAATCACCAGGGACCCATTTGTTCCATTAGAAAATGCTCGGTCCTACATGGTGTGTGATCAATCATAGGCATAAGTAATGAAATTCCACAAGCCAGACAAATGGTGTTTTTGCCAGAGGGGATGGGAAGGAACGGAAGGTGAGGTTAAAAAGTTCCGCTCTAGCCAAAGTCAGAATATCTGCCCAAAGGGGCGACGCCCACTGACATAAGTGTGTACAAATCACCAGACCTTGCAACAATAACCGGAGCGAATGATCATGATATATGTGAAAACATGTTGATGTCGCCTACTAGCTAGCAACCAGTGTTTAGAGCTTTGTCTCCTAATCGATAGAATTGGTTTATCCACTGATAAAAACGTAGAGACTTTGGTGCTCATTAAGTTTACCTGCAGGCAACATAATGTGAACAGTCGTGACATACCATAACATGGTTGCCGCCGCAACATTTGTTGAAATTGCTTAGACTATAAAAACAATATTTGTGCGGCACACATAAGTGAAGTGGCGGAACCTATGCTCCGCATAGTGCTGTCTTATTCCTACAGCACTAACTATAGTGAAGATACCGGTGTGAATTAGTTTGTAGAGCATAGCTGAAACTTCATTAACACACTCAAGGCCTATGTTAAATCACCGACGCGAAATGACGCACCCTAGCTACCCAAAGTTGGAAACATGCTCTGTAAGGAAATGACGCGGATAGCTTTCTGATTACTCAGGAAATCTTTTAATTTCTAGATACGTCTGTCAACAGGTATAGTAGGAGAGCGGTAGAAGGAATCACCTGTTACATCGGATACTTTTATAGTCGCGGCGAGTATCGTTTGAATTTTACGTTGTTGTGCGTTTCAGTCAACTATTTCCCGACTCCCTGGCGAAATCGCCCCAACCAGAACGAATAAGATCTAACTTTATCAGGCTGGTGGAGAGTTATCTAGGATGTAAAATACAATGCTATCAGCAGAAGTGTGTATGATATTTAAGCACACGCTAGCCAGAAGGTAACAATAATTATACTATGGGGATTAGTAACCCTATAACGAGATTAACCGAAACTACTTTTGAAACGGCTTTTAGTGGCAAAGTACTTTCTTGTCTTTTTTCATACAGTGAAGCTGGTCAAAAAATTCGATTACCTCAGTCGGAATCAGGACGAAACGCATACTCGATTAGTTTTTTTTCAGAATCAACATCATCATCACTATGAACAGCATGACATCAGTGTTCAACATTGATGCTTTACTGCCCTAAACAATGATTTATTTGAAAGCCTTATTGTGAAGAAACGAATAAAGGTGGACAGGAAAGGAACTTAGCGCTAGTTTACTACAAGCATTCCAAAATGCATACACCTCCAGACACTCATTCAGCCAATATGGATAGAAACTGACAACAAGAACGCCACTGACATGCATTAGCAGCCATATCTCGCAAGGTCTCCAAACAGACGCGATGGGGATCACAGGCCTATAGTACCCAAACCTCAATCTCTTTCATACTCTTCTGCCAGCGCAAGGGTTAGCCACCTCTCTGCTTCCGCCACTCTGAATAAGGTACGGACAATTTCTCTCTCCCCGACAAACGATGGTTTGACCTGCGCAATACATAGCCTAACCAACGCGGCTCCTGGCGCACGACACATTCTTCAATGGAAATACCCGTTGAACACCCGGAAGCTCACTTCCTAACTGCCTTCTTGCAGATCCGGAAATACCAACTAACACGAATTGTGAGTTATGAGAAAACGGTTGTCGAAGGCTTGAAGCCGCACTGTAGCTTGATGCACACGTCCTCTGAGGTTCAGGGATATGGCGCTTTGCCGCTATAGGTGTCTCAAATTAGCAAACGCGACCCGAGCGTTGCAGCTTCGTGTATTGACCTCATCTGTCACACTACAATCGAAACTAACACAACTTCCAAGTAAAACGCCCCACAAATTCGAGTGTATCTCTCTGGATTGTAAGTGGCATGTTTAGTGACTGCCTGACCAAGCGCACGCACGATCTTATAATTTGTGGGTGCAAAGTGCATACCCAAGGACGAGGTGACTTTGGTCAGTTCATCCGAAAACACCTGCACCCTCTTCGTAGACGAGAACGATTTCGTCTGAGCATTCCAGATCGTCAAAAGCTATCTGAACACCGGGTTATGAAGACCTTGCATCGTTCGTTTCATGATCTCATCGATCACGAAATTAAATAGGAGTGGGTTGGCACCCCTCATAGACACCGTTTTGTGTAAGGAAGCTTTTGGAGAGCTGTCCGTATACTCTCACACGTTCGGAAGTCTGAGAATACAAAGAGCTTGTTATGTTCACGAACTTCCGGGGCATTCCTTGATGGGCAAGCATGTCGAAGGGAACAGCATGGTCAACCGAGTCAAGTAAGGATGATAAACTAAGAAACTAAAGGCGAAGTACTTTTTCACTACAGGGACAAAACTTGGCTGCCCTCGTGAAGTCGCATTCACCAAGAAATTTCAAAGCGTGGAAGAAGCGAACAAAGCACTTTGATTCATATTTGCCCTGTGCGCAAATGCAGTCGAGGTAAGTGATGAAAACTGGGTTGCACATGTGTCAGTGGACAAATCCTAACCTTGTCGGTGGCGATCCAGTTTGTAATGAAAGTACTAAACAATGATTTATTTGAAAGCCTTATTGTGAAGAAACGAATAAAGGTGGACAGGAAAGGAACTTAGCGCTAGTTTACTACAAGCATTCCAAAATGCATACACCTCCAGACACTCATTCAGCCAATATGGATAGAAACTGACAACAAGAACGCCACTGACATGCATTAGCAGCCATATCTCGCAAGGTCTCCAAACAGACGCGATGGGGATCACAGGCCTATAGTACCCAAACCTCAATCTCTTTCATACTCTTCTGCCAGCGCAAGGGTTAGCCACCTCTCTGCTTCCGCCACTCTGAATAAGGTACGGACAATTTCTCTCTCCCCGACAAACGATGGTTTGACCTGCGCAATACATAGCCTAACCAACGCGGCTCCTGGCGCACGACACATTCTTCAATGGAAATACCCGTTGAACACCCGGAAGCTCACTTCCTAACTGCCTTCTTGCAGATCCGGAAATACCAACTAACACGAATTGTGAGTTATGAGAAAACGGTTGTCGAAGGCTTGAAGCCGCACTGTAGCTTGATGCACACGTCCTCTGAGGTTCAGGGATATGGCGCTTTGCCGCTATAGGTGTCTCAAATTAGCAAACGCGACCCGAGCGTTGCAGCTTCGTGTATTGACCTCATCTGTCACACTACAATCGAAACTAACACAACTTCCAAGTAAAACGCCCCACAAATTCGAGTGTATCTCTCTGGATTGTAAGTGGCATGTTTAGTGACTGCCTGACCAAGCGCACGCACGATCTTATAATTTGTGGGTGCAAAGTGCATACCCAAGGACGAGGTGACTTTGGTCAGTTCATCCGAAAACACCTGCACCCTCTTCGTAGACGAGAACGATTTCGTCTGAGCATTCCAGATCGTCAAAAGCTATCTGAACACCGGGTTATGAAGACCTTGCATCGTTCGTTTCATGATCTCATCGATCACGAAATTAAATAGGAGTGGGTTGGCACCCCTCATAGACACCGTTTTGTGTAAGGAAGCTTTTGGAGAGCTGTCCGTATACTCTCACACGTTCGGAAGTCTGAGAATACAAAGAGCTTGTTATGTTCACGAACTTCCGGGGCATTCCTTGATGGGCAAGCATGTCGAAGGGAACAGCATGGTCAACCGAGTCAAGTAAGGATGATAAACTAAGAAACTAAAGGCGAAGTACTTTTTCACTACAGGGACAAAACTTGGCTGCCCTCGTGAAGTCGCATTCACCAAGAAATTTCAAAGCGTGGAAGAAGCGAACAAAGCACTTTGATTCATATTTGCCCTGTGCGCAAATGCAGTCGAGGTAAGTGATGAAAACTGGGTTGCACATGTGTCAGTGGACAAATCCTAACCTTGTCGGTGGCGATCCAGTTTGTAATGAAAGTACAGGGTTTTATCACACTTGAATGCAATTCGGGGTTTCGTTTTGAGTTGTCACACGCGGAATAAATTAAGAACGGGTGAGTGATAAACTTGGATTTTTAGGTGAAAGGGACTACATATGCCCTATCGTGATCGGTTTTTCAACGAATGTGAACGAGTTCCTTATACGAATGGAATGAGCTTTAGCCACGGACATAGACAAATGCGAGCGATACCTAGCTTGGTGGCAGGATGAGAGAAGTTCCGATAGGTAGAGTAAAATGTCTGTCTGGGTTGAAGGATAACTGCCTCTAGACAGGGACAAATACCTTCATATACCATCATTCTATTCACACCCTTGTCTACCTAATTTCAACCATATCGACTGTGACAGTCTGAGAATGAGTGATGGTGGAAGCCGTCCATGGGAAGTAGGTATGTGGTATTAATTGTTCACTTTTGTTCGCTTATTGTATAACATTTGGTGCGCATTGAATAGGAGAATGGATAGTTCGGTTTCCATGAGCATTTGTCAACAATCCAGTGCCGATCATAGAAAAAGTGGCGGCCAAATTGACTAGGGTACTCAACGCGCGCGCACCCATCGGTTGACCGAAAAACGATCAATCAGCTTGAAAGGCTAGAGTCGAGTTATAACAGTTGTATAAGTGGCTTCGACAAAAGTCCAGAGTGAAAAATATAACTAAAATAAGAGAAGCAGGAGCAACTCACTGTAACAGAAATACTTACATGAATTTACAAATTTCGAGATACACGGTGTTTTTCCTGTGTGGGTTGCCTGGTTATGGGCTTCTTTGCAAGTCAACTAAACCCATACCTTCCCCTCTCTTTGGAGGGCTCAAGTGAAGGGACCAATCATAAGTGGTCTAACCTGAGGATGACATCTATAAAAGGAGGTAACTGTAATGCTCAGCATACAACCTTCCGAGTTGAGTGTCTTGAAAACAAACTAGCAATGGTGGTTGCATCTGAAAACCACGGTGTGAAAAGAACCCACGTACAGAACAACCAGTGAAAACATGTGGCAAAAACTACAACATCAACCTTGATGCCGATAAATCATATGTTCCACATGTGATCGTACATCAAAATTACTCATAAACCGTAAGCCAACTGGTGTGCAGACGAAAACACTCCACACTTTGCGCATAGGCTCATCTATGTATGCGTGCATGCGCTGCACCAATTACGTTAACGGTACTGGTGACGTATGATAAAGATAATACAGCTTTTTTTGCGCTTGAACACTTTCAGTGTCCAAACTCCGTTTTTAGTACCATCCGAAATCGAGGAGTAAGGATGGTAATACTGGGACAAGCTCTTGGTAAACAGCACTCTACATACATAGTAGGATTATTTCGTAGATTCAGTGTGGACGTAACCGCACCAAAGTTTCTTTGCTTCACGATAGGTTCACACGTAGTTTATACTTTAATTCTGAAAGCCCTCAAGGATGATTTGGAGCTGCCGTATTTCTCTTAAGATTATGTGACAATACATTAATCAGTATCCCGACCTTGTCTCAAAAGTTGGCGCAATAAAGTCTTGAACGTCGAAATTCGCTTAGAAATTCCTGGGACTTTTATAGGTAGCATTTGCCGATGATATGATTCTTTAAGTGAGAACTATTCTTCCTTCCCGACCTCAGCTCACTCAGCTAATATTTTTGTTTTCGGGTGCATAGTGGCTAGAAACTGACAAGCTCATATATCCTGAACTGAATCAAGTACCGTGGAACTGCTTTGTCTTCTGATGTGGATCCGTTTTGGAGCATGAGACCCGTGAAAGGTTGGTTGCTCTAGCTGTGGTACGAACAATCTCGCTGGCGCTCTAGATAGCTGACAACATTTTGACCACGCTCAAACCTTAAGAGTATGAGTTAAGTGGTCGCGAACATGGTGCAATTAGGCAGGCGATAGAACAAATGAAAAGTACTGTGGTTGTTTGAGAAATTGGGACGACATGCGCCTTCCGAAGTGACCAAAAATGTGTTCCAAGCGATGCGCGCGACTAGCCATCAGAGAACCTCAGTTAGTTCAGTCAGTGATATAAAAACGAGTGACTTATCTCCAATACAGAAGGATATCTGAACCTTTCCGGTGATACTTCCAGAAACTGTCCGATGCTATTCAGTCTGATTTCGCAAAATAACCTGAGAAAATTAATGACGAACCTCTGGAAGCCTCGAAAGTATACGAAGGCAGTTATCCTGTCAGCGAAATACCGGCACGACGATCTCTACTTGTTATGCTCAAGGATAAAAGTTTAGCCTGCTAATGCGTCTCATTATGCTTAACAAGCATAAAAAGTGTACGGTACTAGCCGCGGGTTCGTAGCGAGGTTAGTGAAAAACAATAATCGGGTGGTGTGTTAGGCACTCCACTCGAAGTCTGAATTTGGGAAAATAATCAGTAGCGTTGGTGCACTACGTACTGAGTTTTTGTGCACAGTGGAGAACGTGTCGAAATTAGCGGTGGAAACCAAAAGATGGGTAATATACGAATTACCGAAGCAGAGTGAGAGAGGGCTCTACGTAATGCGAGTTTCGTTCGACTTTCGATAGAACCATGTTTCAGTAATTATCAGGAAGCTCGGGATGGCTCCGTGGTTAAGGCTCGCACTTAATGACTGGAGCGCTCGTGGTTCGAACCGAAGTGCGGCACCTCAACTGTTCTTGTCCAGGCTTAGGCAACCTGACAGTATCTGAGCCACCCTGATTCCTTCGGGTGGCACAGCAGCTGGACGCCGATAAAGGGGACACTTCAACTATCAAGGTTGTTTTGCAGAGTATTGCGGGCTACTCTTTCTGACGGGCGACAAATCGGTTACGACGAAAAGGACCTATAAACGCAGACCATGAGGATACGGACGAGCGTGCGGGGATAGAGTAAGTCTACGGAAAGGGGCGCGCAACATAAGAGCTATGACTGCATCTCAGGATTTCGCCCGTAGGAATACATAACCAAACGACTAGTCTAGTTATGGCTTGTCACGCCAACAGTGGACCCGTTCGTTGAACTTGACAATCGATCTACGCTCTGTCAATATTCGAAGAGATATTACCAGCACGTCGTTGGGTGTGTCGTATTAGATATTGTCATTTTATGCCATGCATCGCATGGTTTATCGTAAAAAATGCTCTCAGTTGAAAGATGAACATCACGCGTTACTCTCGTTTTGGTGCGACAGACCGGGCCGTTTCGTACGTATTAAATGGTGATGCGTGGTACTAGTTTGTTTGTATGGACTTTGCTATCTGGAGTCCACACGGATGCGGACTGATCAACTCAACACAAGGCCTGATCGTCATCAAGAGTTCGGCAGACAGTTCCCAAACTACGGACCATATCGGAAAACCGCTCAGTTGAAGCATGAATACCTTAAAATTTAATGTTTTTCCCATTAATTTTAGTGCCACAAGAAGGACAACGGTTGTAAAAGTCCCCAGATTGATAGTCTACCCCAGCCCGGATACCCCACTTGAATTCTAACAAAGATCAATCAAATGTGATGGTATTTCAGATTCGTTTCCCTGTTGGAAACCGCAAGGGAAACAAAATGTGTTACACAGGCCAGTCATTTCTCTTACTTCTCTCTCTCTCCCACGCAACGCTGTCTTCGGTAGACCACAGTACCGTGTAACAAAAAGCGCAGCATCTGTGTAACAATTTAGCTGCGTACAAATGAAGTGGAAAAAACAAATAAGTGGATCACACCCTTCTCCGGTTGCCAGCGGCGCATATTTTCTTCGTTTGCGAGTTACTCTTGATCCGCATAATGGAAGATGGTTGCAAAAACATGTAGCTCACCAAAAAGCGTCAGGGAAAATACTCCTGGTTTTCTGCCTTCCTGTTGGGGTGGAAATGACTAAAAAACGTTCGACCAGGATGTTAATGGGAACAATATTTCAAACAGAACATTCTATGAGAGTAAATAACATTACGTTTGCCAAATTTATCTTCAATCCACATCTTAGCATGGTTCAATGAAACGACAGCAAACTCATAGGACTAATCAGTCGGTACAGTGAAAAAACACCAGGTGAACACTAATAACCCTTCAAACTAACCCAATTTATTGCAGGTGTGGTTGAATAGTCAAGACGAAGCTTGTATGAACCGCGTTAAGCCAACCACGTTTTTGTGTGTTTACGGGGGGACGAGGTGGTTCAGTGGCTAGAGCGCGAATTTACCGACCGGAAAATCCGTGGCTCGAACCCCATCTCCGCCTCTCGACTTGCCCTGTCTAGGTTTGGGCGACCCGGCAATACCCCAGCCCTCATGCTTCCTTCTGTTGGCATGGCAGTTAGGCACCGATAAGGTGCTACAGCTGAATGATCTCGCGTTTAGATGAAAGAGCTAACGCTCAGGGTTTCCGTTCTGAGATTTTGCTTTACTCTGATCCTAGTGAGCGTATGTAACTGGTTGCTACAAGGGATTTGGACAATACATCACCTTCATGGATTTTGTTTGTCGGGATATTCGTAACGTGATAAAGCCAGACGATGCGCACCCATTCCTTGAGACAGGGGACAACGTACTGACAGCAAGAATTACCGAAATTCTCACCTCGGCCATTGGACACGTTCACGTAGGATTGCGAAAAGCGAAGACCGGCATGAGGTTTGTTCTAATTCTGGACGGCAAGCTTATCGAGTGAAAACAACTGGACTGTCACTACGTAACACTGCAAAACAGCTGCAAGTTACTAAATAAACCAGAAGCATAACTTGCTTGTTGAGGAGAATGGGTTTATAAATCTTCGTGAAAACAAAGATGGTTTCAGCAACTGAGAAAGAGGATGTTGTGTGCGTGGCCAGAAAACAACTCCGTACCTACGCCGGAGATACTAGAACTCTTGGCAGAAGGTGGTACGTAAGTTGGAACACACGGATTTCATAGCCCTCAGTGGCTGGCTAGTAAGATTCAGATCCCATCACGTCAGCTGCGGTCAACTGTTATGTAGTGAAACGAATGACTTATCCGTTGACGCGGTGAGACACCAGAAAACAAAACTGTAATCAACCCAGCTGGACCACTGATCTGATATTGTGTAATTTGGACGAAACCAAACGGGTCTTTTGAACGGCAATAGGCACTAGTCTAGTGATGAAGGGGGAAATTCTTCGAAAGAATGCCTCTGAAACTTATCGAAGCTGTCAGGTTTTCAAAACGAATCAGAATGTATGACACAGATGCGTCACTGAACTTAATGCATATATAACGTAACCTGGATGCTAGGAGGTAAAAATTCGACAAATTCGTTTGTTATATCGTTGCGTGCAAGCAAGTTGGTCATGAATGCAGTACTTGCCTTTAGAAGGCTAATTGGGGTAGATGGCTGTTCTCATCTCTCTAATTTCCAAGCATTACTGTGTGCTTTCTGCACGCATTCACATCCAGGGTACATGATTCACCTGGAAAATAGCCACAAATGGCGAAAGGTCGGGATAACTAGTCTAGGTGATCAGGAATACTGATCAAACCAATGAGTAGATTATTCTTCTACTTACTGCCTAATCCCATTAATTTCGTTGTACAGTACTGAGTCCTTGTGTGTTATTTCAGGATTGTTTCTGCAACGGCTTTCTGTCAGCGCCTCAAAAATCTATCCTGCCTTTCGCACACGTCGGTACGTGAGACGGCTTTCATTTCTCACTGCGCAAGCTGCTTCAATTTGTCCACTTTCAAACGAATGGGATTAAGACATGGGCGTGGCTTTTCAGCTCACATCTACATCTTTCAGGCAAATAAAAAGCTGGCTCGAACGTGATGCATCAGGTACGTGTGTGAGTGCAGAGATGGCGTAGTGCGCAGGGTGCGTTTCAGCCCAACCAGAACTAACTGTTGTGTACCGATTGCTTTCTGATCTCAGGCGTCACGTGCGCGCGTGACGAGGATATGGACTTACCATAAACGATGTCAAAGACCATTGTAAAAATAAACTGAACATGTGATCAGGACAACTGTCTTCGTCCAGTTGCCCTAATGCAATGAAAATGAAACGGACCGCTGCTAAAGCGGAGAGCAAATAATGCATGTAAATTTACTGTTCAATCGGTATACGAGAGCTCTCAAAACTGTCAATCATGAGCTGCACGTTTCAGGTCCAGAACGTTGAAAAAGCCACACTACCCGAATTCTTCTACGGTTACGGGGTGTTTTAATAATGGCGTCAGGACTCTGGTGTGTCCGACCACCGTTTTACCGCGGCCGACCAATAGGGTTACGGGTTTAGTGACTCTCGAATGGCATTTTAAGCCTGCTACTTCGACGTCGTTTCAACATCGTTAACCCTATCTTTTCTACGTGAGGGCAAACACAGTCTATCAGTGGAAGGTTGTCACACTGCCATGACTATGCAAACCGCACTCTTCACACAACATTAAAAGGTAATTTTCACCCTATATTTCCAGTTCATCTACTATCGTTATTAGGTGAGCAAAGCGTATATTACGCCCGTCTATTCCATCTTCCTTTTAATCTCGACATGCAACCACTCGACTCTCGCAACACGCACAAAATCAGATGCCTTATTGGCTCCAATGAGCACCACATTTCTAGGATATCACCGAGAGAGGAGCATTGTAACACAACGCAGCCTCCTTTAACCTGATAAAGGTTTATCGTCCAGATTGTAAGAAAACAGAGAGAAGGACAAAATCATCGGCGTTACTTCACAGCCGGAGAGTGGAAGGAAAAGGCGATTAAAACGGCGCCTTGACGGGCACTGGTGCTATACCAGACACAGAAAGCACATGGTAACGCCGCTGAACAAGCCAAACGAAGGGTGATTATAGAGAACTAATGGGGCGAAACTTATCTACTACACGAAATGGAGGAAAATTTGAAAAAATTCGGTCCCTACTGGTGGACCGACGAGATGTTCTAAAAGTATCGCCTATAGTCCATGGCTGGACTGTTACAGCAACTGCCGCACACAGATGTGTGAAGAACCTACCGTGGCTAAGCTCATTTGAGCTACATCCATCAAACTTTCGATTTCGTATAGTGCCCCGGTTGCTGCTAAAACCAACTGAAATCATTTTGATTTGGAATTTCAAAATAGTAAAAGTAGTTTGTGGCTCAAAAGCGGTGCTAAAATGAGATTATTTGGACAAAAGTGCAAACGGGGTATGGAATCACTTTCGCATTTACACGACCGAAATAAATCTGTTTCTCATACTGGTTAGGTTCAACTGTTTGGTTTCGTTCTTTGTCGCACTAAAGTAACAAGACCAGTAAAGGTACAAGATTACATGGGGTAAGAAAAGCGCATCACAAATTGACACCTACGTCGACTGACAACAATGAGAATTTGGACAATTGTCTTCCGTTGCTCACAACTGAAGATGACATCGCGCCTCGATCAACAAACCAGCGAGTTTCATGTGTTTGGTTAGTTGAAACAACCAGTGACTTCCAACGAGCGACCCAAGGCATCACAGAGTCAATCAGACTACGGCCAGATAACAAGTCAATATATCTGATCATCCAATTAAGCATGCAAACAGCGGCGAGCAATGCTGTTTGAACCAATAAAACGTGAGTCCCTTGGTGTGAACTGTGCCATCTTCGAGCCACTTTTTGGGTATGTAACTGAGTTTTCGTCGAGAGCATCATAACAATAAACGTACTGGCATCAGGGGACATTGGAATAGAGTCGAACCAGACAAACTAGAGTTTGGGGGGTTCCGTTGCATCGATTAATCGAAGTCTGCGCCCAATAATCAAACACTATCTCCCCATTTACTTTGGATCAGACACTTGTAAGCATGCGAATGACACTCACTGCACTCATATGCTACGGATCGATCCTGCCATCAAAAAATATCCACAATCTTCTCAGAAGTTGTTTGTAGCAATCCGGCTTTGGGTTTCTATAATCCCTGTATATCTAGTGGCTGGAACAGCAATAAGCATTTGTACAGTGCGGTTATCAAGATATTTCTTTGTTGTAATGTCACGCCGTTTTACCACTGATTTGTCCTACCTTGCGGGAGCTGATGTACCACTAGGGAAGCCACCAGCCTAATAAAATCGGTATTGCAAGGATCTTTGCTCAGACTAATCGATTAGTCCAAATGTCTTCATCGGTTACCAAACACGTGATTCAGATGGATTACAAGCCAAACCCAAATAGTTCGTTCACACTTAGCTATTGACGATTCAAACACCTGGAGCCCATTTTACGCGTTTGAAATATTTCACGTCAAAAAGTAATTGTACCATGAGCTACCAGCCGTTTTATTGCTCGACTAATACTCAACTTAAATTTTCTCACGAGTTGTTCGGCTGTCATACCCCTAACTCTGACATTATTTTATGCGATGTAGTGCCGTAGGAGTTGTCAGGATTATTCTTCTTGTTGCTATAACCCAAAATAAGTCACGTTTTCCTGAAGGAAACTATGCACAAGGCTGTTGGGAACTCTCCGACAGCCCAGGACCGGTTTGGGACTCATCAGGTAGGCGCAGTCCCCATGCTTCGGTCAACCTTACATTCTACTTGGACCCAAATTGCACCGGATCTGAGAACGAAACTCATTTGTACACCAATTCGGAAAACCCAACTGAAACCCAGCTGGATCTCGTTTAGGATATTCTTCAACTGAAGCTACCGCACAAAGGCGAAGAAATCAAGTTATTTATAACAGGGTGAAAATTTGTTGCAAGGAGTTCATCATGAAAGTCTGACACAGACGGCCAGAAGTTAATAACTGTCGAGTACAAATAAAGGTAGCTTAGTAGTCACCGAACCATGAACGCAAAAAGGACTAGAGTGACAGGACGACTTAGGCTAGAAAACAGGTCTGACAAACAGAGAAAAAGTGGTCAACATAGCGACGAAAAAGCCGGAAGCCATTCCAACGCACAAGCAAACACAAACGTAAGGTGAGAATTCCGATTTAAACATAAACGAATCATTTGTCTACGACACCGAAACATGTGTCTTTAGTGGATGAAGGCAAAGTCAGTGGTTGCAGAAAAAAGTCTCACGAACAGAACGACCAGTATCTTTCCGCCTGTCTAACTGCCAACTGAGAGAGAGAGAGAGACAGAGCATAAACACGAACCACACTGGGACACAATCACACAGATGTGGATGGATACATGTGACAATTGCAAAGAGAACACATGCGTTGCAGTGGCGGGACTAGAGCGAACAAGAACACGCCAACAATTCAAAGAGAAAAGCCAGCTCACCAACACCAACCGCACAGTAATAACAAACGCAAAGGTTGGGGAGAGGACGCTGGTTTGGGGAGATTTGGAAGTGCGGTCACGGGAAGTGTTTCTCTCCACCTATGCGGTGTGTACCGACAGTACTGGTGGTGGCGCATAAGCTACGGTTAATTAACTGCTACATGTGAACCCGTAACACTTATTGGGTGGGCCGTCAAGTGTAGGCAAAAAGAACTGCAAATAAATCAACGAATGGATAAATAAATATATGCACAATTAAGCAAGCAGAGGTGGACGGACAAATAGACAGATATGGTTGTCGGTGTCCGTTTCAAATTGTAATGAGTTCCGCGTAGATGTATCAGTTACGTAACAGACATTGGACAGGATAGTGGAGGTCTTAACTTTACAACAGACAGCTTCCGATATAACAGAAAGATACATTATTCGAGTTACTTAACAGAACCGTTCACTGGGACCATGGAGTACTGGGAGAAGGATGGCTAAACCTATCATTCCAGAAAGCTAAGACGACTTTGCTATTAAAGGAAACATTGGCATCGCCGGTTGTAGTGATGACCATTGGTTTGTTCACTGAGCTGAGTGATCCGGTGGCAAGCGTTTCACTACCAGTGAGTTGTGAGTGGACGTGAATCGAGGTTGAAAATACAAGACATGAGGAGAAAAATTCTAACTAACGCACCGAAATGACCCTTCCACGCACTGCTACAGGTTAGGGACCGCCAAATTTAAGGCCTCGGTCATCAGGCCCACGTAGCAAGAAGAGGAACCCACTATGAAGGTAAGCGAACAAAGGTCACGGCAGGAGAACTGAAGAAGACAAGTCTCAAGACCACCTAGACATCCACCAATCAGAAGACAGGCAACCACAAGCCAATAGGAATGCCCACCCAACGATCGGTCCAGGTCAATCCACGTGAACGGACCCCGTATCAACCTACTCAGGCGCAACAAACACGCACCTCCAACTATAGGGCCCTGACGATGTCATCTCGACTGGCGATGAACCGCTTGCGACCAAACTGCCAGGTCCAGCAAAAAAGACTTTAGATGACCTTAGTGTCCACCGCCGTGTGGATCACAGCATTGTAGGTGGTACGCTCAAACTGACAAATATTTTAGCTTTCCTGTTGCTCTAGCTATGAGATTCTCGAAAATGAGTAAGTTAGGGAACCCAAATGCACATTGATTAAATCCGCCAATGGCCATCTCATCCAGTGCTACTTTGAAACGGTCAGGTCCCATTTATACTTCGAGTGAAATATTGTCTGAAGGACGAAAGAATAATTCAGTCAACGAAAGATAGATAGTACAGGAGTATAAATAGGAAGATCACTCTGTAATTGGAAACTTGCACTTAAACGTTCCTTCAAAGTAAACCATACAATCCAATCACTCCGATCGCTTGGAAGGGGAACGCAGGGACGGAAAGAGTAAAAGAAATCTCTCAACGGCGAATGAATCGCTCACCCTCAAACTCCCTGCTATATGTTTTATAAGTGTCTCAGAAGCGCACACTCCTTGAAGGGAGCGCCCGGGTGACCCGGGATGTTCTAGCAACTATCTAAGAAGTCATTGGACTCGAGTATTGTGCATCGAAAGAGGTTTATTTGCAACCGTAAGCAACCGCCTTGCAATACGACATAGGCAAATGTTTTACCGCAAACAATCGATTGTCAACTAGTCGCATACCGGTGGAAGGGCCATTAACAGCAGGAATTCGGAGTTTACATTTTTGTGTTTGTGTTTTTGTCAAGACAGAGGAAAAA
>NW_008751810.1:853252-883689 GCF_000715545.1 Opisthorchis viverrini
TTTTTGTCAAGGGAAAAACTGATCGAAGTGACCAGCAAGGTTTCTTTCGGGAATGACTATGCTTTGTAGCAATAAAAGTTCGATTATGACATCACGGTATGTCGGCTGAGTACTTACTAGCAAGAATTGGTAAGGAAGGCAGTAAGGTCCGAGGTGACTGCCAGGACATAAAAAAATGATGGATTTTATAAAGCAGTGTTGAGACCAGGTTGCTGTAATACGTTTTAGAGGTCACATGAACTAGGTGACCTCTATCAGTCGCCTGGATAAAGTGCGAGACTGCCGATGAGCTCAGAATACATGCTGGTAGGCGATCAGTTTCAAACAGACGTGATGCGATAGATGCAGTAAGTTCCCCACCCAACCATGCACTGATGTCTCCTCGCATGGTGACGAAACGTTTGTAAGCAGGTTGCCAAGCTCGGCGAACAGATCAGCGGAAAACGGAATTATTGGAATAACTGACCGTTTGAGAGGTTGCACTGATGTTCGCATGGTGACGAAACGTTTGTAAGCAGGTTGCCAAGCTCGGCGAACAGATCAGCGGAAAACGGAATTATTGGAATAACTGACCGTTTGAGAGGTTAAGGAATGAATTTCTGGCATGGTATATCTATGATCTTACGGGGTGGGTAGATTATGTGTGAAGTTAACGCCAGTCATTTGGGTTGAGTCTACTGGAGTATTACAGTCGTCCACCAAGACATGCCTCTCCAAAAAGAGGCAGCCCCCGTCAGGCACACCGCCAAGAGAACATCGTGGAAAAATGTTATATTCGGCCCTTCCTAAGGGCAGAGACTAGTCACGGAGATTGTACACTAGTTAGTCATGGGCTCCATGTATAGTTGATTGTCGACATAGAGAGTAATGCAGCCAGTAGCTTAACAAAATGTCCTACTGTGACAAAACCTGTGTGCTCTAAAACGACTAGTGTGCTTATTTGTAGGGTGGTTCAAAAGTGTGGAGCTACATATGAGGAACAAGAAGCCAGAAATACAACCCACCGGTATATGATCACTCCAAGTGGTGGAAAGTGGAGCTAAGTGACAGTCTAGCGTAGTCGCTAACACTGCGTCTGCGTAGGATAACGGTCTAGACTGTTTGCTATCCTCTGTGCAGTGCGAACGCCCAGAACCGACTGTACCGACAGACAGGCGTGAAGACGGACGTGATCCGTACTGTTCATCATGGGTTATCGGCTCAAAGGTGGCATCGCGGTTGGCTCCTGGAGAAGTGGACGGTCGATATTTGGAAATTCGGAACGGAGTTAACTGGTTTGCCGAATTAGCATCGGGCTGATTTGATCTGCAGTTGTGCTCTGAATCCGAATCCGGCATTGAGAATTTGATACACGCATCAAGCGACCTGTTGGACTGAACGTCATCGATGCAAAGACCATTGGTCAAACGCCCGTTCTTATGGTCCGAACCCGAATCCAGTGCGTCTACGCCCGAAGGTTCAACACCACCAACGGCTGTCAACATGTCACCACGAGAATCCTCCAACTGAATATGAGCAAATCAAAAGGAATGAGAAGGAATATAGGTTCAGACCATATGAAGAATAAGCCAAAACCATTTGTGTATTTTGTCAAATGGAGTGGACGTTCACAAGGTGACCCGTAGCGTTGCGAACTAGCCCGCGAACAAGACTACAGATACTGAGAATCCCTGGCAAGTTCGCTGCTGAACCAATTAGACGAGCTTTTATTGTTGTGACTCAGTAGCACCAGCTGGAGAGCTGCAGTTCCTAGGTTTCCGTTTACGGACTGTCNTCAGTAGCATCAGCTGGAGAGCTGCAGTTCCTAGGTTTCCGTTTACGGACTGTCTTTCCTGATGATCTACTTACTGAGACCTGAATAGCTACAGAATGGCCTTCCGTTTCAGTTCAGCTCAACTGCCCACTTCAATCACAAGATTTTTGTCACTCTTCAGCTAAAACAATATTCATTTCTGCAAACTAACTGTTACCCGTTAGGTCGATGTGTACTCTGGTCATAGGACCGCCAAGGGAAAGTACACACAATTTATTAACTGATCTTCCTGCACCTTTCAGAGCAAACGTACAGCTAACTTCTTGGTCGACGGCATTTAGATTGAATCGAGTGTCCGAACAAACGCATATATACACAAGAATGGCTGTGTGGACTCTTTGAGCAGCTGAACAGCTGAACTGGGAATGTGGGTCATGGGAGGGAAAGGGACCTTCCAAACCTGAGGATTATGGTGATAACTCAGACCTTACGGCAACATAGTAACTGTAGATGAAATATCCCATATCTGGAACCTGTTTGTAAAGGTTTTTGGCAGAAAACCTACTTTATTAGTTTGGACTAGAAACTATGTTATCAGGTGAGTGTTAGACTGATCAGATACCAGAGTAAGAGGCGTTTAGAAAACGAAGCTGCATCGAAAATACTTCGAAACTTCCAAATCGACTTAACAAGCGTCTCAGAAAGGAAAGTGGACTCTAACCACAGCGCAAGTCTTACGTTAGCCATAAGACGAACATGCGATTGACAGTTGTGCTGGAGTAAAACCACATGTTGCAGATGAATGATGTGGCAGGAAGATGGTAGGATAGTGTGCAAGACAGTTGAAACGGAAACGGACAAAAAAGAGAGCAGCGACACCAAGCTCAATAAGAAGACAGAGGCGGTGATCAGACGGTTGAATCGTGGAAGCGCCGTTTTTGGATCCGGCAATAAGTCTTACGTTGAATCGAAATGTACTGTAAAACAGCGTTGGACAAACACACGCATCGAAATGGAGTAGGCGCAACTCGATGAAGAAACAAGGTCCACTTGCTGTCTGGCGGGGATTAAAAAAGTAAATTATAACGAAACGAACGCAGCCAGTTGTCGAATATTGAATTCACACACATCAGTCCCAGCTATATGATTCATTCGCTATGTAATCGACTCAACCGATTGAACATGACTCGTGCATGTGTCTGTTGTCTTATTCAGGATTAGAAATACTTCTGTGCCATGATAATTTATTGAACGGCTTACGTACAAGCCGCAAATGAGCTTCATTAACATTCAGAAGTACGGAGTTCTTGACGCCGCGAATGCCATCAAAATTGTCTTCGGAATGATCCAGCCAAATAAGACATTTGTACAAACCGCACATGTGAGATGTAACACCAGCTTTTTTTTACAGATGGAGACCAAGTTTTGCCAGCCGAAATGCACCACGTGAACTTATCGAAGGGATGACGTGCTTATTCGACTTGATGAACACAGTAGCCGCACACGACCATAAGTGTCCTAATGATATTTACCATGTCCCTGTATGTCCGGGTGATGTGCTGTGGGACTAAGCAAAAGCGAAGTGTGGGAAAATAAGTGCACGTTCATGAAAACATCGGCGCGTCACAGAAATGTACAAATGTACTGACAATGTACAAAATTCTTCAATCAAGGCTTTGTTCTGTAAGTGAGATCAGTCTATGCTTGCTTCCTTGGAATCATCATCAGTGCGCATCTCACGAAACTCTGGGAGGTTCGAACCCGCGGCCTTCCAGTCCGTGGTCCATCACTTAATCTTTCGGCTCGGAGCAGCTGAATAGCAGGGTGAACAGCTCTCACTTAGCCAGGATATAGCACTGCTTATCCTTCAATCATAAAAACCAAATCACGTGGTCCCGTATTGACCGGTTCCTCGAGTGACAACTTCTCAGACAGAATTTTCACATGTCGGGTGAACTTTACTCTTCCTCAGAGCCACTGACAAAATGATGGTGGTATGGGAGGACTCGGTAATTTTCGATCGAGATGTCGTTCCATCACTGAAGTCAACCTACCCTCTGAATTTTGTGGGATGAAACAGTGCTTCTCGGCTTTTAGGTATAGATTTGCTTCACCGACAGGACAAGAACTATATTTAAATTCCCAAATCTTCTCACATTACAGTTGTAGCAAGTACCTGATGAAGTCCCCTAAACACGTAACACCTGAAAGGCGAGAAAAATCATCAATAGTTTAGCGAAACTCGAAAGTAGTTGACCTGTCACACTGAAAGCACCTATCTCTTATAGCGCACAAATGGTCTGATTGGGAGTTTTAAGCTCCCAGATTGGGGGATTTTGAACAGTGTGGACTAAAACGCTCTAACCATAAGAAAGAAAAGCATGAAGTCAGGCACAAGGCTAGACGAGATAAAGAATTGGCACCGGACGTACGATATGAGTAAGAGACACTCAGCGACCATGGCTGGTCATACAAAACATATTCTGCGGCATCACTAATTGTGTTATCAAAGGTATAACAGCCAAAGTGAACTATTTGCCAGTGTTAACGTAATCAAAAACATGCACTGGGTTCGGCAAGGAACGAGCTAAAACTACGGACCAAAAGCGTTTGTTCCACTCGTTCCACATTTCACAACTAGGACATTAGTCACGCAACTGATGGGGCCAGCGAAGAGTCAAGCGAAGGCAAACGCTCAAACTAGAGTCCACCCGGAGCTCTCTCTCTCTCTGAAGAGTCTGCTCTCAAAGACACCTCGTTGATTACTCTGAAGAGTTGCTCTCAAAGACACCTCGTTGATTACCTAAACGACGTATATTAGAGGGAAGGTTGTCCCTGGAGCCCATTTCCCAAATCCCCATAAAAATTACCAACAATTTCCTACAAAGGATATTCGAAGCATCTTTTGGTTCAGTGAGATGACGAGCTCTTCACTCCCAGTTCATACCTTACAAGTCCATAAAACTCTGGGAAGAAACAAGTGTGCGAACGCGTGTTGTATCCAAGCGGGGCAGTGCGACATAGTAATTAATGCACTATGCATGAGCCATTCAGTCTTGATGAGCCCTAACAAGATCGAGCCTTTAGAGTAATGTACACTCCACAAATAGGCTCTCTCGTGGAACTTTGCTGAATATGACAATTCCTGACGTAAAACAAATGGAAATAGCTCTTGAGTCTGTTCAAATCAAATAAACAGTTTTGGACAGTTTTAGCCTATTTAAGTTATTTTCCCTGTGCTTGCTTCAGGTAATTTATAAACCACATTTTAAATGTTGTTCATCAGAAAGGCATTTAAATGAATGACGGAATCGCTTACACGTTTTGTGAGGGTGAGTGAAAACGAGGCATAGTCGCCGTAATCCAGATGCTGTACGGATAACGAGCAATGTAAATTTAGCAAGTGTGAACATAATTTACAGGTGGATGCAGCCTGATTCCGATTTACAGTGATTCTCTGTAATACTGACACTTTCCAGAATGAATTCTTTTGGTCCAGACTAATATTTACCACTAAATTTCCCCTATGTAAAAAACGTCCGACCAAAAATGGCTTTGTATAGGTACTGCATAGTGCCACACTCCCAAAAACGCACTGATGATGTCACCTCGATTGGTAATGAGACGTTGGCAATCGAATTGCCCAGCTCAGCGAACAAACCAACGACCACATAATGCAGATTGTTTTCGCAACCCAAATTTTTCACACACGACTAGTACGGTATGACAAACCCATAACAATCTCATTGTTTAAATACACAGAGACGCCATCTGGGCCATCCATTTTGCCTGAATTTTTCGGTTCCCTTATACCATTCGCCACACAGGTCCGTGCACCAATGGCACGCTCACGAAAGTAGGTTTCATTTCGCTACGAGGATGCGAAAATTTATCTGTTCGTTTACTTCGGTTGACTGTTTTATTGGAAACCCTCTGTGGCGGTGCAGGGTAGTAGGACGTGTAATTTTTGTTTACGGTTTTGGGACATAGCAAAGTACATCCATCGTCATATGGTTCAGTCGACTGTTCTAACCCAGGTCACTGTGCGATTTCCGATAGTGCCGCCAAAATGCACTTTAGAATTTACGGGCACATGAGAGTTTGACAACAAACTCATGAGATTTAGAGCAAAATGGAAAGTGTATTGATGGATCCATCGCGCGTATTCGACCCACTGCTAAAATGAACTATGCTATACGTTTGCCATGGATGGTCCACATATTTGGCGAATCTGGAAGCATGAGACCCTTGAACGAAGGGATACTCAAGCTTAATCGATTCGACTCGGCAACAGATCTAGCCGAGGTGATTGGAAACCCGAGTTCCGCAATGCGCGTAAACGCAGATGGATACCGTAGGTAGAACCGAACACGGTAGTAACATATAATTCACAAGCGGATCAACACAAACTGAGAGAACATACGAGCATAGCAGATGACAGTTCTACCAGACGGTGATCCAATGATGTACTGGATCAGTCTGTGGTCATCGACCTATAGACCATACAGTCGGACTGTCTGGCTAAAGTTAACCTGTCACTGTATGGTGGACTTATGTTGAGTGAGGTTCATAAAGGACATCTGGTGATGGCATCTTATTACGATGTACTGCTCAGATGCCTTAGTCCCGTTGTTGTCACAAAATGTGGCTGCCCTGTCTTCGATACTTAAGAAGTTTGCAGAATGTTCCCATCTTTGCCCTTTCTTTCCACTAGTTACCAAGGTATTCTTCATTAGGATTGTATGGTAGTTAAGCATCAGCATTTATTGTTGGTGTTAATGATGACGAGACGCGCCTAGACATACAATATGATCTCTGTAGCACATACCAAGTTGTAAATTTCTACTGCTTAAGAAAACTGCTGCGATTACTGAATGTGTTTACATGACGTGGGACGGGTTTGGCGAGATATCAGGCGCACGGACCAGATACTGCTCTAGGCCAAAGATGCTGAATTGATTCCTTTTAGGTTCATGTTCGACAGAACTACGTCGATCGATTGTCGACCCACACTCAAATCACTAAGGATCTGCTCAGTGTACATAAGTTGTCGCTCGATACATTTGATTCTGGTACCCCCGGTTCACCCAGTGTTAGGACGCATCGGATAAGTTGTGTTCTTTGTTGTCTATTGGATCCCCGTCAACATGCCTTCACCCACAGAAAATCACAGAAAGGCATCCTCCTAGCTGCATGTATCTCGGTTTATGATGAGTTGAACAGGACGTGGCAACAGAGAGATGACCGTAAAGTGGAACTTTTGAGGAAGAATAAACGCTTGCCGAGTAATTCACTGTCTTCACAATGCAAAAGTGAATATCTCTAAAACACGCTTGGTGGGGACACAGAGTTCAAACAACTGGTGGTAAGCCAACAAAAAATAACATTCGTTCAGCCGTGACACTTATTTAGTGTCCAGCTCCTGCGCTACCTCGAAGGGAAGATGAGGCTGAGATATTGCCAGGAGCTACCGAGAAGTTGGGTTAGAAATACGGACCGTCCGGTCAATAAGTTCGCACCTTAACCACTGAGTTACCTCGAGCTCGGTTACTTGGTAACTACGAGATTGGTATCAATCAATTGGAAAAAGTTTGGAACCGATTGAGAAGTCATTGTTTCAGAAGAGCTTGGTAAACAATCGGTAGTTTTTATTTGGGCAACGTTAGCCGACAAGAGCTGTTAATTGACACTCAACGCTGATCTAGTGTGAAGAGGACTTACTGATTGGTTCCCCGTCTGTCTTATAACCTGGCCAATTTAGTGACCTGTTCACTTGGCCTGATGAAGCTTTTGTGTCAAAAGCGAAACGTTGCCCAAATAAAAACTACCGATTGTTTACCAAGCTCTTCTGATACGAGATTGGTAATTTAACTGAAATTTTGAATCGTGTACTTTATCTTCTAGAGTCTGATGACAAAAATACATACGGAGCAACTCAGCTTTTTATAGCCTGTTTGCCAGTATGCTAACTAGAAATTATCATGGTACTTTGTGAGCCAATTTGTATCCATTGTTAGCGATTCGTTAAAGAAAAACGAATCCATCGGGTTTCGCTAACGACTAACTGCAAATAGAGAAACCGGTCATGAGTTCAAAACCACAGCCAACCGTACGTGATCTCTTGTGATTATTGAAGAAAATTGCAGTTTAAACCTACGACATATCTCCACGCGACCGCGTCCGCAAGGATCGGTTGTGCTTACCATCGTTGACTCCTGATATTGATCATAATGCGTTTTCATCCAATGCTGCGGGTGGTACCACTAGCTACATATGGGCAGAAATTGGGTTTGTCTTTTGGTAATGACAAAAGCTAAGAAGGCAAGCAGATAGGGAACAAGGGCGGAGGAATTATCTTCTGCCAATCGTTTGGTGAGTGTCTTGAAACAGGCTTTTTGGGGCCTGGTTTCACGTAAGCCGACAAAAATGTGACTGGCTACGTGATAAGGAGCCGACCAATAGAGAAGGGCCTGGAAGAATAAGGGCGAGAAAACGAACTCCGTGCTTTTCGTGATCAACAGGAACGCGCCGGTTCATCCCAAGCTTTTGACAAACTGGACCCACACGGCTACCCCCTGAGTGATCCTACTTTTGTCCAAAACAAAAACACCCTAAAAAGAGACAACCCTTTTGAAATCAGTTGAGAGCTGGCCACTGAAATTTTTCGTCCGTTTTCGCCCCGCTTTGGGTCTTCTTCGAACAAAGGTGATGGGCGTGGATCTAAAGTAAATAAGCAGCAGGACAGGACAGACAAGCTTTGTTTTACACCGTCTTTTGATGCAAGCAGGAAATTGTAGTGAGACGGCACAAGAAAGGTCCGTAAGCATATATTTTCTTGTGTGATGTTTGCAGACCTTCAAGTGAAACAGTCGAAAGGAGTGAACTGTCAGAGGTTCAGATCCTTAGTTGCGCATCACCATCATCAGAAAGAGCAATATTGGTATTGATAACGGTGCTTCACTGCCGTACAACCACAAAATTGAGCAAGTTATATTTAAAGTCCTAGAGTGGGAAAAAGAGAAGAGCAGGTGAGGGAGGGGACCTAGTGCTGGCCAATTGCAACCATTTTGAGGTGCCTCCAAGCGCTCGATCAGACATGCGAGGGCATATTATTGATCAAAGGTCTGTTTTTGTGTTTGATGTAGGACACAACAGTTTCCAACAGTAGACACTCAGGATGACCGTTCACTACATTTACGGTCACGTCCGACCTGTTCACACATGACTCCAGAAATACCATATTTACTGTTTAGGCTGAAGGAAGCTACCAAGGTGACTCTGGGGGCTGATATTTGCCTCCCTTAACTGCCCAAGTACTCAAGAGATGGTGCTCTGAAGTCATGATTCCAGTGTTCTCGATCGCAATTGGTAGAAATGATGGGCTACTTTATCGACGGGAGTCAAGCGATTTTCCCTTGGGGGAGTTGCTCAAGGAATTTGTGCGGCACGACACGGACGGCAATAAATACCTCGATTCGTATACTTGGATCAAGTGCATCCACAGAGACCAGAATGCACTTGAGGGACAGTAGTCAAGCCACTATGAAGTCATCTATAGGGGAATCAGGCGTGGAAGAAAATGATGATCGGTGATGATTGACAAGCATGACCTAGATAGATGGGTTTGCTACGGGATGGGATGGAAAGAGGAAAATCACAGTAGATGGAATTGTGCCAGTCAAAGCTTGTATGGTTTTAAAATACATAACAGATTATCAATTTATCTGATTATTCTGTGAAGTGACAATTTAGCATGGAAACGTATGCACCCTTTACGGTATCAGTGAACATCAGACTGCCCTGCACACAGATACGAACGTAAATCCACTCAAAAGTGAATGATATAGTAAAAAAAATAGTGCGTGGGGGAAAACAGGCTCTCTGATACCGCAAGTAGAGTGAAGGGACAAATAATGGAGATTTAGAAGGAATGGAGAGGAAAAACTGCATAATTTATTGCGAACTTCACAGGAGTGCTATTTTTATTGGTAAATAAGAAGACGCGCCAACCTAAAATTCGCTGAATTTCGAGCTTAGTTCGAACTGGCCGTGTCAGCATCACACAACTCATGGTTTTTAGGAATTCTGGAGTAAAATAGCTGAGATGGTCGCAACTTTGGCAAAAAACAGAGTATCAAAAAGCTGAATTTTCTCGTCTGAACAAGAGCCTGTAAAATTCAGAAAGACAGATGGCACCATTGATTTTTCGCCCACTGATGGTATCGCTTGAGAGTGTACGAGAAGGTCGTCTCGGCATCGACAAACAAGGTATCCTTATCTGACACAGTTGGATAACCTTGAGCAGACTAAGTTCAAAGTTTTGCGTTCGGAATTTAAGTGCTCTAACCTCACCTCCGCTTCATCAGGGTTGGCAAGCTGAAACCTGGCAGATTTGCGCTGAGTTACTGCAATCCTCCTGTGATTCTCTGTAAACCAAAGCAAACGCTGCACAGAACTCACTAAACCGTGCAAAAGTTAACGTATATTAAATAGACATTTGGAAACTCATCACAGAGCCATTACCTGCACGGTACAACCGCGGATAAGACAAAATCTTTCCACTTCACTGATAACATCTCGCAACAGGGTAAAGCTCTCTTTCAGGCACAAAAAGATTACCCAAGTTCCATACAGGAGAACCTTCACATCCCCAGAACGACTCTTCAAATGCTCCAGAAGATGAGAGGGTATGCATTACAACATCCAAAACGAGTACATATACCTGACATTTCTTCCATTACCTTCAGACCGACGTGTCCCGTGTTCTGAACCACGACACAGGACCATGCAAGTCGTAATGAATAAACCTGCATTCGGACACATCTCAAGCGGATCCAGACACACTGCAACACTACAGATTCGAAGATTAAAAGAGAAAAACGGCTATACAAATTTCTCCAGAGAAATGGATACCCAGTCTGGAGACCACTCAGGAAGCTAAATACGACTAATACAAGAGCACAAAATGAAAGCAAACGAGTCACACTCCCATACATTAAGAACAGCTGTGAAATGATGGCAAGGCTCTTAAGACAGCACAGCAAGACGGTTACCTACAAACCTACGAACACACTGAGTAAGACATTATCGAAACCAAAAAGAGCATTGGATCCAATGATGAAGAATAATGTCATATACAAGATCTAATGTAAGGATTCCGACAAACGATTAGGATAAACCGGGAGGAAGATCTCGACCAGAATAGATGAACACAAGCTCGCTGCTAAAAGACACTAATCGAATTTCTCCCATCTCCATTCAGAAGGATCAGGAAGGACACGAGTTCGACTGAAATGGCGTTCGCGTACTCATCCAAGCAAGAACGAAGAACGTGAATTTATGGAAGCGTGGTACTAAACCGAACTCTACCGATAAAAATCGAAATTAACAACCCATAAGAGCACGAAAACGCCAGAATCACAGAGTAATACACTGCACGAGAAACCAATCGACTAATTCACAGAAGCAACAGGAAGCTCCGATTCAAACGGACGCAATTTGTTTGGAGGATGCGCCCAGCGAAAAAATCAGAGTCTAAAATTAACCTTTGGACGGATGGACATCAGCCGTTACAATGAAGAACATAGGGCAGCGCAACCAACCAACCAATCAGACCGCAACACAATGCAAACTGAAAACGAAACAAATCAAAGCAAAGGAGAAAACTGCTAAAAATGAAAAAAACGGGGATAACCAATAGACTCAAAACACAGATCACAACACAACAAACCTCATAAACGGGTCAACGAGTTCACGGGAACATCGCCTCCTAATTGGCCAATCAAGTTAAGAGATAACAGATAATCCCTAAAAGCCATAAAGACGCACGCAGCCAAAGAGAAAGTATCCACGCAAATGCGCATTAATGGTGATGGTGACGAAACGTTTGCAAGTCGAGTGCCAAGCTCGGCGAACAGACCAACGACCACATAAGCAACAAATAATATCCCGACAAGTGTTGTGGTACATGGGTCGATGGCCCAATTATCGGCCAATGTAGCCAGGTTCAGGATAGCACATTACTATCCAAGCCAACAAGTAATCAAAACGAATGAAAAGCAAACAGTGACTTCAGACACCACAAACTGTTTTCTACGTGCCTTCGAGGGAATCATTTCCACGAAGAATGTGTTCAGCACCAGAAGCTGCGTTGGTTGGGACGTGTTGCATATGCCGAACCATCGTTTGCCGAAGAGAGTGCTGTTTTCCATGCCCAATTCAGAGTGGCGTAAACAGAGAGGTGGCCAACCCTTGAGTTGGCAGAGGAGTATGAAGGAGATCACGAAACGCTTGGGTGCTGTCGGTGCTACTCGCCTTCCAGGATGGGGACCGCGTGATTCTCACTGTGCCTGGTTGGAGACACTACAAGATATGGCTGCGAACCGACGTCAGTGGCGTTCTTGTTGTCAGTTTCTATCCAGATCGCATGAGTGAATGCCTGGAGGTATAGGCACCTCGGAATGATTGTGGTAAGCTAGCACTAAGTCCTTCCCCGGTCTCTTTTCTTTACAATAAGGCTTTCAAACAAATCATAGTTGTACGGCAGTGAAGCATCGGTGTTGAACACTGATGTCACGCTGTCAATGATGATGAGGGAGAACGCAGTAGAAGACATTGTGTCTTGAGAACCACCTCTTCTTTCCAGTAATGAGTGATGTGCTTAAATATGAAACATGAAGGCAGAGAGCTGCCTTTCAATAGCTGTATGCGTGGTAAAGACTTGTGCATTATTGATATTAATCGCCGATGAGGTGCAATTTTTAATGAGGGTTCAGTATGAAAGTATAGCCCGTAAACCTGATGTTTTGAAGGCCGGGAATTCCACTCATATTTTGTTCGTTCGAGTGTTATTACCAGATCATTCAAGACTGCTGCTGTTACAGGCTACTAAAATAGTAAAATATGAGCGGCGCCGCCATATGTCGATGACGCATTCAAAAAATCTGATACTTGTCTATTAGTGTGGAAAAATCACTTGTGAAACATGGAAACGCCATACACTCGGCTGTGTGAAATGTCACAAGACCAGCGTGAGTGAGAAGAGACTTCTAACCATCATGAGTTGAGGGCTCAAACACTGCGTCATCTCACATGGTCGATAGCAGTGTTACAATATTTTGTCAAAAAGTCAGTTTCTGGGTCACCAAAGTCAACTGGACAGCAACCACTACTAGATTGCAAGCGCTAATCAGGTCGGCTAAACACATCATCGTTAGGTACATCTGTTGTAAGGTTAATAAATACGTAGTTGTGTGCAAAACCAATTACGATGCAAAGCGACTGACTTTTTCCAAGTTGACGCATAGAGGGATTAAGGACGATTAAGTTATGTATTCAAGCTTATTAACATCGAGAGCAGGGGACGAGTGGAAGTTAACCCAACTGTGTTCACAAAATTGACCATAAAACTAGTTCGCACAGATTCAGACAATATGTGGAGGTCAGTTACCACCTCCTTTTCGCCTAAAAACTTGATGAAACAGAATCGATATTTTACATGAGATCAAAACTAAACTTCCAGTGTGCGTATGTGTACGCACGTATGCATGTATTCATACTATACACAAATAGGCACATATGATTTTCATAATGCGGTCTCATGTAAATTTGGTTCTCGGCTCAGGACTCGTCTAACCGTTATCGACAGCGTAACATCAGTGTTCAACACTGACACCCCGTGTGCGTACAACTGTGATTTATTTGAAAGCCTTATTATGAAGAAAAGAATAAAGGTGGACGGGGAATGGACTTAGCGCTAGCTTACCACACCTCAATACACTTTTTCAGGCAATATGGATAGAAACTGACAACTGATAACAAGAACGCCATTGACATCGATTAGTAGCCACATTTTGCAGCGTCCTCAACCAGGCACAGTGGGGTCATGCGGTCTCCATCCTCGAAGGCCAGTAGCACCAACAGCACCTAAACCTTTCGTAATCTCCTTAATGCCCCTATCTGCTTCCACCACTCTGAATTAGGCAGGAGAAATAGCACTCTTCAGCCTTTCCTTACAGATGTGTAGGTAAATGCCGACAAGGTCCTTATGCAAGATTTACCGTCTGCTGTTGCACTTTTGTTGTTTATCGTTTGCACAAAGGTCTGTAATGATGAACTTCTCTATTTCATGAAAGACATCCCTCAAAAAAGCATACCTCCAGCAGCGGCATGATCATTTACTTTCAGTATTGGTCAATCGAAAAGTACGCATGTTTTTCGCAGGATTACACATCATCTGAACATAGCCGATAGTCGCCAGACATACACTCACACAGAATGCACAACAACGGCTTTTCCGGGACCGAGGTAATGGAACCACCTCTACAGATGCACATCCAGTTAATCCACATAGAAAAGCGCCACTTCGGAAAATGACGCGCTACATGGTGGGTCCCAGGCAAAATTGCAATAACATGGGCATAAAAGCGAAGGAAAGGACAACCTGGGAGAGAGAACAGTGAATCGGGAGAAGCTACGAAGTTTAGAAGATTCATCGGATCGCAAAAAGGGGATGGCGTAGAATGTGACTAAGTTTTATTTGGACAACAGGCGAGAAATTATGGTGAAGTAAACCGAACATATGGGCAGCGGGAAAAACTAAAGCAAGGCGTAAGATTTGAATGAACTGTAAAGAAGCCCATGGAACCAACCTGATCACATAATCTAGCGTAACTAGAATCAAGGGTAAATCTTATGTCTCAAATTATATCTTGTCCGAAGCGCTATGAAGGCCACCTGTTGTTTTTTATCATCCCCATTCCCACCCAACATAAGAAACTGAAGTTTTCAAAGTTCAACAGGGTACGGAACATTTTAGGGTCACTTTAAATTATCCACTCAGTGGACAACCCTAGCTCAACTCGACATGCATCATACCCACAACTTCAACCACTGGTTAACGCACACTGGTGAGGTGTCTCCGATCTGAATGAGACCACTGTCCATTTACGTTCCTTGAAATAGGGGAGAATGATAACTGCAGATAGGGAAAATTTGTGTCTGCAAAAATGCTCAAATGAGCAGCGGATGGCCAGATAGAGATGACGGAGGAGCCACTGGGTATCGTCTAAAAGCGCACGATTATTGCAGAAGGCCTCTCAAAGCAAGCCTCTGTTGATCGTATTTAACCAGGTGACAAGTAGTTCGGATAGCAAAAGGCCAGTAAATTTGAACGTGAAGGTCAGGCGCATCCAGTAAGTGCTCTGACTTCGTCCAAAATGATGACTGACTGAAACGCATTTCCAACGCACGTATTCGAGTGGGGTCGTAAGTGAAAAAGTAATGCTGGGTAATGAGGCAAAGTGCGATCTGGGTGACCTAAATGGCCTAGGTCACTTTTAGCGCGACATAAGAAACCTCAAAATACATGGCAACCAGAGTCAGAGGGAGAGGGTGAGATGGCCGAATTTACTGACCGGAAGGTCCGTGGTTCGAACCTGACCTCTGCCTCTCGACTTCCCCTGTCTAGGCTTGGGCAACCTGACAGTATCCCAGCCCTCGTGCAACCTTCGGGTGGCGTAGCAGAGTCAGAGAGACACATCATTGTCTAGGACACCATTCTTGCTCATCAGAATTCGCGAGCTAGACCTGATTGCATCTGACTTCATTTGAATCAAGAATTTGGAAGGTATGGTTTGATTTATGGATTCTTTAGTCTAAGGTCCGAAATCGACCTCAACAGAATACTTCCGGCTGGGTGAAGAGTACCGGTTGATAATTTTGCTTGGCGTTCCTCATAACCAATTGGTGAACACAGCACGCTTAAAACAGATGAATAGTATGCAACATAATTAGCAGCTTAGTGCCGAGCAAAAGAATGATAAGGTGAGCAAAAGTTCGTTAATAATGTTGTCGCACACTTTCCGCAACGATCACCAGATCAACCGCCCCCATCATTGTTATCTAAGTAGTACGGGTTCGTGAATCAAGGTCTGTCTATACGGACCAGACTTTGCAGGTCAATCATGTGCACCAGCACAAACGTGTGCGCCCGGACACGCGCTCACCGAGTTCGTTGCATACTTTGTGAAAACAACACAAGTGTACTGTTATGGGATCGTTAGTGGAGTCGTCTTAATCAATAAGACGTGCAGCACATGAACCAAATCGGACGAGTGAAAAGTAAGTTGTTAGAACATTTCCTCTGTTGCAACAAATGAATGAGAAACTGAATTGCTACTTCAGACACGGACGATCGAAAAAGCGATTGCTGCAGTGATACGGTGTTTTTTGCTCGCCAAATACTCCCACTTTCGCACAAATCGGGCCTTAACGGAGGAGACTCAACTGAATTCCGGTTGGACCTCTAGTTTATGATATTCTTCAACTAAACGCGCTGCACAAAGGACACCTCGCATTTTAGTATGTATGATATTCGAGATATTGTGGTATATTTTCTTCAAGGAGACCTTGCCCAGTCGGTAGATGATCCCAATGCCGTCAGAAGCCAAAACGAGAAGGCGCATTGGTACACGGTTTAAAGAACGAATGTGGAACTTGAAACCAAGTGACCAGTACGCTTTCCAAACCAACAAAAAGTGGATCATATAAAAGTTGAAAACGAAATAGTTCTGGCCTAGTTTCGGCTACCATAGGGTGAGTGAAAGCCCTACCACACGCACGGCAAAGTCCACTCCTATCAGGGCACACGCATATCGACTCATTTGATTGAACGATTGTGAAGTTTGCAAGGTGAATTCTATCTGTTACTTTGTATGAGAAAAGAAACACGCAGAGTTTGGATAAGTAGACGGCAGGTAGAACTTACAGCCCTGTTGTAATGCGCCTTGGTTCGTCTCTTTGTTGTCGCACACGTACGTCGAGATCGCGTAGCTTTATCATCCGATATGTGTGTGGAAGACGCCTTGAGTCGATCCGCGTTGGTATGTTGCGTATACAGCTGCAAACGAAATTAAACAGTAGAGTCAAACAGTAGCTTTGATTGGAAACAACGGTAGAGTTGGAGACAAATTTTAGACCTATCTGTCTTCAGAGGAGCGAGCCGGCAGTTAGGCAAAGTCTGGACTGAATAAATGAGGAAGAAGTATAGACAATGGTGAAAACCGCGAGTCTTTTCCATTTGCACAACAAATACATAACATACTGCAGAATAAAGGGAAAAATAATAACATCTTAGAGTTCTGCAATTTTACAGCTCGAGATAGCTCAGTGGTTAAGGCGCCAGCTTACGGACAGGAAGGTTCATGGTTCGATCCTAACCTCAGCACCTCGACTGCTTGCGTCTAGGCTTGGGCAACCTGACAGTATCTCAGCCCTCGTGCCTCCTTCCGTTGGCATGGCAGATAGGCACCAAAATAATGCTACAGCTATATGATTACTATTTCTTGCTTGTTATAATATGTAATAAACAAAGATCGGCCAAAACTTATTGAGCAACTTGCAATACTACCTAATCACAACAATAGTTCAGTATCTCAAATATCGATCTCAGTAAGCCTTGCAGCGTCCAGGACTGGTTTGAGCTGAGTGGCCTCCAAGTAACTCGGTGTGAGTGATTGTGCTGGAGGTTCGTATTGGTCTGGAACAGACCAAACAACTGAAAAAGTCGCTGCTCATTGTCAGTACCACCTAACTTGGTTTCTTCAGAGCTTATTCTAACTTGGGTGTTCAATCATCCACCAGGATTACTATATCCGTTCTTCTTGCAGACCGAAGCAGCAACGATAGAATCCGGCTAAAACAAGTCCTTATACGCAGAACTGCAATCTGTCGGAACGTACACTGATACGAGAAATAAAAAAACGTTTACCGAACTGACTTCCATTGATCCTAATTGGATCACACAACCGTACAACACAAAGACGTCTGTTTACTATGATTCATTCTGTTAAAGCGCTTTTAGTCCTATGGTTAAGTGCAACTCCCAAAGTTTGCATACTACTACGTCAGGATCACCACATACCGAAGAGCGAAAATTGGAACATACGAGCTCGTCCCAAGCGGCTTGAGGAACGCGACAGAAGTGGCGTCTCCTGTTTTTCGAAAGTGACCTCACTAATACAGCTATTTATACAAAACGAAGCTCAGGGATCCGATTTATCAATCCGAGAATTGAAAAACAGATTCGTGACTATTGTCAAGAGAAAAGGCGGCTTTTCGACCTGGACACGGGAGTTTTGCTTGCATTTTCAATGAGATACAACAATTATCCAAGTCCCCACCTTGGGTATAAACACCATTTCTGCAGAGTTACAAGCTTCTCGAACCATATTGTGTAATTTGCTTTACCCATCGGGTAAGTAGGACGACGTTCTGCAGAAAGCTACCTCGCATCTTCACTTTGCGAAATACATCGAAGTCCCTGCTTCAATGAAGCTAGAAAAGGCAGGTGAGGACCCTGTCACCTGAAAATAAGCCATCTTCCAAGTGAGGCGAGTCTCCTAGTAAGGCACTTCACACCCGTAGCCATATTTTTGTCTTTTCTTGTCCAGTTGATTGCAGCAGTCAAAATGTCTTACAACTGGAAGTATGGAAGTTAAATATGAGGAACAAGATCGTCTGTGTGTATAACTTTACTGTAACAACTGAAGCTGTGGTGAATGCAGCCTTAACCCGGCCGAAAGCTCGCTTGATGCTCACGGGTCAGGGTTACGTACTTGCGTTTTCGGCCCAACACCGCTGCCTTGCAGTTAGGCTTTTGAGTCAAAGGCTTTGGTTGAGGACACTAGTCGTCCTCCTGTCCAGGTGTGGGTGCCCTGGCAGTATCCCAGTACATATACAACCATCACATTTACAGCTAACAACACTCCCATGCCACATCGGCCATCGCGTAGTACCGTCAGCTGGGTGGTTGACAGAACAGAACCAAAGACCAATTATGTCATCAGGTCAGGATACGGAGCTGGGCGTTCTTAACACGTGTGGTATGTGAAGGGACTGGCTGCGCAGTGGTTCCCAGGTGAAGACAACCAAATGACTCAGATGTCACTAACACCCAGCGGGTTATAGAGAGTTGAACTGACTCGATGCGGCGTAAGTATAGGACAAAACGAACGAGTTGTTGTGGCGTCATGCCATGTCACTTAAGGTGAAGAGCTGATGCACCATTTCGTTGGTCATCACGGCTAAAAATGTGATGACTGGATGACTTATCCAATCCACCGGCGGTAGGCAGAATGATTACAAAGTTCATGTCATTAGGGGAAGAGACAGATAAACTATCAACCCGGGTACACTGCCCGTAAGCGCTGGGACGAAGCTCAAAAGAAAATTGTTGCAAGCCACATATTTCAAATTCACACCAAAATCCGTTCAGGAACCCCTGAGGGATTTGTCAATGAAACCGCTAAACATCGTTTTCAAGCCGATAATTGGCTGTATGAAATCAGTCCAAGATTCATGAGAGGCCAATCTGCAGTGACCTCTGCCAGCGGAATTTCTGACTTGACCACAGTCCAGTCTGCGTGTATGTAGAATATGAACAAGCAAACATTCAGTCCATGAAATTGGTCTACTTTTCGGCGCATACTTTACGAGTTTATGAGGGAGGGAAAACTCTGCATAGGCACGAAACGATCGGAGCAACACACTATTGTGTGGCTGTGATACAGTGCCGTCACGGACTAGTTACTGATCCCACTACGATTGCACTCAAGAGGCCAAGGTGTTTCACTAATGTGAGCAAAGTGAAGCCGAATATATAGTATGAAGTCAGTAAGAAAACATGGGCGACGAAGTGTTTACCCGAGAAATGGCTTATCAGTTCAATACTAAAATCACCGACCAAAAGGGAGGAGTTCTAATTGCACTTGGTAACTGGGCAGCACATCCATCCATCCACTCATCTCAGTAGCGCCTACATGCCTACAGCCACCAGACACAGAAATAATTTAGCTGGTGAGAATAGATTACTGGAGATAGCGATTTTTATTAGCAGCTCCAACTCGAAACCAAGTTTTAACCAGCTATTCTAAATATATCCGCACACTTTCCTCGCCAGTTTAAGTTGTTAGACTCCTGTACGCCGATCTGGAACCCTTGAAACAAGCTGTCTAGTATGACAATCTACACATGATTTCTTAACTGTGGCCCCTTTAACCGGACTAGATTCGGCAGCTTTGCAGATGCCGTGAACACTAACTCCTCCTTCTGTGTACCTCCTCTCCACGTTTCCTTCTTTGGTTCCGCATACCTAAATATCCTGACCTCCAAAATGTCAATCAGTCTACTCCATCGATGTCTTCAGACTGCCCAATCAATCGAGATATTTGAAGGCCGCCAAAGAACTCCGGCTATTACCAGTGGCAAATAAGTTGGTCACGTCCTCCGAAAGACATGCAAGAGAGGTCTTAGAATGAAAAGAGAAACTTGGCAATCTAAAGTGGCCCCGAAGTAAAACAGACATTCAAATCAGGAAGTGTATGAAAATACTTATTTGGGACTCCGAATACATAGTTTGTACGAGAAACTGTCATCAACAGCATCACCAACAACGTCATTATCATCGCGAGTCACGTCAAGACATCGGCTCCCTCTCTCAGGTTATCGGAAAAAAACCACTGTGGAAGCCGCTTTCTAGAGATTCGAAAAACATGACCCAACAGGCGAAAATTGTGTATTGGGTGCGCATTTTGCGCACACCTTCTGTTAGGCGGAATTCCACACCGAAAAAGCTTTACCACTCGCAATTAGGTGCTGCTATGGCCAAGAACCCTATCCCGTAGGCGACTGGTCAGATCGGGCCGAGTGCCGGTCCAACATCAAAGCGACCTCTGATTGGCCTGAAATATGGATCTAACAGCCAATCATGATCGAGTATCCGCTGAATGCTGGTTGCCAGGCGTTTGAAAAGTGTACACAGTGTACAAAGTGTACGCACTTTGTATACGATGCGTCGTACGTGTTTTCGACACATTGTGCACTTTTGCTGGTTGTTTTGACGGAGACGCTAGCTTGAAGAGTTCAGACCGAGAACAAAACACAGGAAATACCGTTATTGCACTTTTCAAATATAAATTTGCATACTGTGTCACTGTTAATCCAATCAGTCAACTTGAAACAAGTAATCCGTAACAGTGACCGACGAAGCTGACAGCTCAATCAGTATCATCATCGTCGTTGACGGGATTACACCACTGGTGCCTAGCTGCCATACAACCACGAAAAAAGAATTCTCTAGTAAGTGATGGTGGTGGAGGATTAGTGCGAAGGGCTCACGTCCTAGGGAAAACTACCAAAAACGATAAACCCACACCTTGGAATTGCGACGAGATAGGCGCATCACACAGGAGCATGGAGGGAGTGATGGGGCTGACAAAACTTTGCGAACCTCATCCAACCCGCGCCGGCACACAAGGGCAAACTGTGGTGGATAATCTGGCTGGAAATTGACATGATTAACACTGGGATCGATTGCACGTTATGCCTGTATTATTTTTAACAACAAGGAACGTAATCAGGAAGGCGGGAAAATCTCACGGCACCATCGGTTTAATTTGCAAAGGCCAATTCATGGTCCATCCTACTCGAGCGTTTCAGTAGCATGGATTCAGAGCTTTCTTTGATAGGCGATGGCTGAATATGTGTGACGTGTCTCAACCAATTCAGCCTGAAAAGTTTTCCTAAATGCAACGGTGATTCTGCTGTGTTACCTACAGGGTGTATCCACCACAGCCTAAAAACGGGAAGATGTAAAACTTTTCAAGCAGGTGAGCTTGTCCAGAGCCTCAAGCAGATCGTAGAGTCGGAGTAGATTTTACTTATTCTCACAGCATGAGTTTGTAGCTTGGAGGCGCGACGCGCATCCAGAAGAAAAAATAATCCTTTTCCTAAAGAACTGAATATTGTTTGTGTGCGTGGGAGAAAAACGGAATGACAATAATCTGGGTTATCACGCTATCTTAGAGAAGCATCGCCCTTACAGAGTTGCAGTCTTCGGCGCACTCATTTCATTGTTGGTCAGGAAGAAAATCGTCCAGCTGTAGTACCCTTTCGGTGCCTAACTGTCATGCCACCCGAAGGAAGCACGAGGACTAGGACACTGCCAGCTCACCCAAGTTTATACAGCAAAAGTCGGAAGGCAGAGGTCGGGTTCGAACCACGGACATTCCGTTTGATAAATTCGTGCTCTGACCACTGAGCCGTCTAGTCAGGAATTTGAAGAAGAGAACTGTCCGGCGTCCTAGATAATCTCGGTTCAGGAGAAAGCTCGAGACAGTCATCCAACTGCCATGTGCTGACTATCTACAATCCGAATGGATACAGTGGCCACAAAATATTGACATACGTAATGCATGGAAATCAATAAACTACAAAGTGACAGCTGCCGGCGGTTGTGCGGACTCTCTAGTCAACTCAGTCATCACCCATCCGACTGTTCTTCTCTAGTGGTGGTTAATTTTGGTAATGTAGGCCGTCGCATGATTAGACCTGTCAGTAACTTGGACGCGACAGAAACTAGGCTAACGCCTTCGTACTTATCATAAGTTCTCCAGCCTTTCTTGAAAGTATAGAAAATGGAATATAGCAACAATCAACCGGCATCTTCCGGATTTCTTTGTTACGACGGAAATTTCTCTACCGTCAGAATGGACAGAGAAAGTCAATGTGCAGCGATATGTCAACGTGTAGGTAGGTTGTTATAAATCGGCATTTTAAATGTGGATAGTCGGTGCCTGTGTAGCGTGAAACTTTAATGCAGAGATACGTCAACTGGACAGCTCATTTTAGCCAGCTGGACCGTCCTTTTTAAAGCAGCGAAGTAACCGTGAATTATGGTGCCACCTTTTTCGCGTACACAATTGCTGACAACGTTTCCAACCGGAGAGAAGCGAGATATTTCAGGAAAGAAATGCATTTCCTCTGCTCGTTTGCAGACCGTTGGTCCCCTACCTAGATCGTTCCTCTTAGCCAATTCGGATGGGTCGTTGTCGTAGGTACGGTACTTTCGGACTGGCGTTCCGTGCCGCTGATGTTTTCGCAATGCATCTATCCACAATCCACGTCAGATTCAACTGGGCAACACGAATAAACTCCATTGTGTTGAGCAGATGGGACTGCCTCCAAAATACAACGGCTATGTCAGCTGTGCCGATAAATTACCTCCTTGCATGTAGCGCTTTACTCGCAGATTGAAGTGTACACTCGAATAAAAGGTTGAGTTATAGTGAGGGTGCCACCTGTGTCGTAATCCCGTTACTCCATGAGTTTCTTAAGCAGACCCTAAATGTAAGGCTTTTCCCGGAGGCGAGTGACCCGCATTCCACAATGTCAAGCTAAAAACAAACGAACTGAGGACTCTCACCACTCAACAACCTAAAATAATTTGGAGTTGGCTCTTGGAACTTACGTAACTGCATGGACCTTAGAAGTCGCCTTATCACATCCTAAGCCTGGGTGAGTCTGTCTTTCCGAAGTACGACTACTTGGCTTTGGTTAGAAGCGACTGTAGGTATCAGGCATAGATGCCCAATGCCGGCTGCACTACAGTAAATCACAGAACAACTGAAATATCCACGGTGTTGTCTTTGACTCAAGCCAAAAAGAAGCAGGCCTTTATCTCACGGGTACTGATATCATCTAGAACGGCGGCAGCACGTTCCAAGAACCATACATCAAACCTAACCACGAGTGCAGCCAAGCTTTAAAACTATCCCTACAAACAACGTCAAAACGTTAACAAATTGTTCCACAGGGACATTCATTACTGCGGAGGATTACAACCCGTACTGGAGGTATTCAGCAGCTACACCCTAGAACAATTGTCTGGAGCAGCCTCACGGTAACAACGATCGCCTTGCGAAGTTCAAGGAGTTCAATAGGCTGTTCATAGTTAGTAGCCGTTTGGAAACAACGCTAATACCCTAGCGAATGACGGTTACAGAATACACTAAACTATCTCCCAGTTCGGTTGAAACCAGTGTCGCTCGTGGAATACCATCAGTAGCACACACCAACACAAGCTGATAAGAGAGGAACTACAACTGCTTCTCATTCTTAACTGCAGGGACAACCCTTATGTTATTCCCAATTCAGGTTAGCTTGCATGATTTTTCGAAGTTCACCTCAACTTTACAGGGAAGCCGCACCTCGTGGTGACAACCAAGTGGCCACTACACACCCCTTATGTAGAAAGAATTCAGGAGTGAAACTTCCTTTACTTCGAGATATTTCTTACTAACCGAAGATAAAATCTAACACGTTATTTAGACCGTATTTTTAATCACCTAAATCATATTCAACGATTCTGCCACTGTTAGTGTTCAAACCGTGGCACTGTGAAAGTGGGGTAGATGTTTGTTACACGTTGTACCTCGATCATACTCGTCAACGTCAATTAGGTTCGGTTACGTTTTTTATGATCCGTCTCCATGTCGTGCATTGTCCACCTTGTGGTGTCTTCTAGTAGGAACCTGCATCAGCAAATGGGGGACGGCGAGATATTCGACCATTTGGCATTTGAAACATATGGCCGAACTAGCATAGCTGGTGTAACCAAATCAACTCATCAATTGGATGAGCAGCTAAATTGTTGCCAAAGGCTATTTGCTGCACCTCAACATTGTTAATTCGGTGCTCGAATAATACATGTGCAATGCTTTGAAGGTACTACCGGTTAAAGATCTCTCACCTTCACTGCGTAGTGTCCAGAATTCCCAACCATAGAGCAACACTGGACGCATTGCCGTGTCACGGAACCTGTCTTTCACCGAAGAGCTAATGTCACGTCGACTCCGTGGGTGCCTGAGTTGACGGAAACAGCGCGGGCTGTTGTGATCCTAGCATCAACTCCGTCAACACTACTGCCATCCATGATGTAATTACTACCTCCAGTGGTTCGTATACCATGACCAAGTTGCGTGACGTACTCATTCAGTCTTGCAGTAGCGTTTTGCGCTTTGGATTCGAAACGCAAAACGGCGTTATTTTTTTCATTTTCCACAAGAATGAAATCAAGACCAAATAATATGATATCGTCTGCGTACAGGTGTAGGACCTGTAATAAGAAGTTCCAAGCTGCGCGTGGGGGACATAACTTGGCTAGGAAACTCGACAGGAGAGATTATTAAAAGCAGCCCTGACGGACATTTCGGGTGGATACATGCATTCGTTCCTCGACAAGAAATATGCTTTGTGACCGAAACGTTCGAGTCTCATTCAACAGTTAAAAGACCATGAGGCAGCACGAGCAACTGAAACAAGCGCTGCTTTGAGATATACTAAGACAAAAATTATTGGTCTTCTAGATGTTTCACGGACTACGAGAAGTCAACACGAACTCGAGTTATAATAACTACTTCCCACCAGTACTGGCGAGCCTGCGTATGGTGCCCACTGGTAACTTACAAGCGCTGGCTACTAAGCGAACATGATGGTAATTCTTTCATTCATAAATGACGCCTCTTTAGGAAAGCAAGAACGACATCAGATATCTGTCATCTTCATGGAACATCTTTTGCTTTTCAGATGCTCTGCGAACGAACCTTTCCATCCTTAAACAAGGCATGGGGTAACAGTCAGGACCATGTGCGACGTTCCGCTCCATAACATGGTCTCGTTTCATTTATTTATCTGCTATTAGAAACCTACTGTTCACACCCATTGAAAGGCCAGCAGTGTTTAACGTTGTGGTGATCAACTGCAGTCGGCCAGATCGTTCCTTCAAGCAGACTGTCAGGTGTAATAGATAGTGGAGCCGTCTTTTCTTGCGATGCAACCAACAACCTTCTTGGCCATTTGCGAACAACTTTCGACTAGTTGCGATCGCCACCATTTCTTGGCGGTTGATCGATCCCAACGGCGTTTGTGCTGCCAGTTCTTTTCCAGATTGTCTGACTGAGCTCTTGGAGGTGCAGGTACCTCAGAAGCTTGCGACGGACCAGCACCAGATTCTCCCCTCAGTGGTGAGAGAGCGAATTTAATTACCGGAAGGTTCGACCTCTGCCTTTCGAATTCCCCGGTATGAGCTTGGGTAACCTGGTAGTTGGGTACCAGGGTGCTAGAGCTGGACAATTTTTCTCCCTCATCCACTCTTCTTTCTTCCAATTCTAAGGCTTTTTAAGTAATAAGATAAACTTTGTGGCTGTGCGGCAGTGAAGCATCAGTGTCAGCACTGATCTTACTGTCTCTGATGATAATGAACCATCACTTTTTGAGACCGTGGACTAACTGCCGTCCCAGCGGTCTTCTTCGGTCGTGTTTTTCGGCCTGGTGCAGTCGCCTCTCTCTTGCCAGTGAAGCACAGTGTCAGCACTGATCTTACTGTCTCTGATGATAATGAACCATCACTTTTTGAGACCGTGGACTAACTGCCGTCCCAGCGGTCTTCTTCGGTCGTGTTTTTCGGCCTGGTGCAGTCGCCTCTCTCTTGCTTAACTTAGAGACACAAATCACGGAGGCCCAACCTGAACTGATCATTGAATTGCTTTGTCATATGCGAAAGTGAAACGCTGCACTTCAACCGTCTCCGACTCTGAACCAATCTCCATTTGGCTGTCCGTTTTTTCGATACTCGAGAGCTGTTCAGGCAGCAACCGCTGATAGATATCTGCACAGACTAGATAGTAAACGAACCTGAAAGACCCTTTCAAGGACTATGGATGACTGTGAATGATTTCGCTCTTGGTTGCAGGGAAACGAGATATCGCAGAGAAAAGCAAGCGCTCCAAAAATAAGCGACAGCCCTGTCTACAAAATAATCTACCATGTGGTCGATCTGAGTGGTCGAGTGCCCTCTTCGTGTTCGCAATCAGAACAGTCGCATGAAGCTGTGTCCTACATGCTATGGGGACATCTACACCAAATCTGTCGCCGAGAAGGCTCTTATGTTTGTTCACAATTCCCACTCGGGAAGTCAAATCGTTAACTGAGACACTCAAATCCGTGCACATTGTCACTCAGAGACATGTAAAGAGCCCATCGCGGTTTGGTCACGGGCATCAAAGTCTGATAAATCCGACCAGTCTTAACATCATTCAGGCTGTTCACGAGAATCCAACCAAGCAGAACGTCTTCAGCACCCATACCTACAATATCCACGCTATTGAAACCGCACTGATTCTTGACCACCTGACACTGGGGGAGTCAAGCGAAAAGCTGAGCTGGTTCGGACCTTGCCGAAATGCACTGTTCAAGGGTGGGAGAGATGTCTTGAGTCAGCACTTGTCTCCTATTTACTTGCATCAGTGAAAAGTAAAATATCCGAGACAACTGCGGAGAATCAGCTATTGTGCCCAGTTCCAGAAAATAAGCTCGTAGTGGCTGTGGTAATCACACGGTGATCAGCTTGATCCCAGTAGTAACGACGCCTTATGATGGCTCATGAAGCAGTGGTTCGTGAGTAGCAAGCGGCATTCCAGCCTGGTAGGGTTGGGTTGACCAAATCTTCACACTCCGTCAGGTGCTGGAACAACGCCACACATGTAAACGACCCTGCTATAGTACTCCTGGATTCCATTTGGTTGGGTGGTCTGTTCTCCTTAACACGCTTACCCGGCAAGGAATGTCCCAGAAATTTATTAGTATAACATGATCCTTGTATTCCCCCTTCACACTCGTCAGGTGCTGGAACAACGCCACACATGTAAACGACCCTGCTATAGTACTCCTGGATTCCATTTGGTTGGGTGGTCTGTTCTCCTTAACACGCTTACCCGGCAAGGAATGTCCCAGAAATTTATTAGTATAACATGATCCTTGTATTCCCGAAATTCCGGGCGTGTGACAGTATATACTGAGAGCTTGCCAAACGCTTCCGTACACAAAGTGGTGTCAATCAAGGATGCCAACTCTTTCCATTTCCATTTAATTTCGTGATCGACGAAAGACTGAGGAGAAACGATGAAAGATCTTCAAAACCCAGGTGTTTAAATAGCTGTTGCCAAAAACCTTGTCGATCTGGAAGACGCATACGACATCATACTCGCCTTTAAAAATAAGGAAAAGCGCTTGGGTGTTTTTGAATGAAATTATCGAAATCACCAATGTGTTTGCACCGACAAGGTGTGAGGCTACGCTTCTGGACATGCAGTCATTGAACACGCCACTTACAATTAAAGGACAGGTACTCAAGGTCGTGAAGCATTTGGAAGTTGCTCAGTTCTGAATGTAGTGTGAAATATGAGATCAACGCACGAATCTCTAAGTCTCGGGTCGCGTTCGCTAATTTGGAACACCTATGGGGATGAAGCGGCATATCCCTGAATGTCAAAGGACGTGTGTCAGGTTATAGTACGGGCTGTTGTGCTGTATGGCTGAGACGTTATCATCAGCTGTCATACAGTAGTTATAGCTGACACAGTTTCATTCACCGATGATTCGGGGAGGTGCAGTAGACAGCTGCAAATTGGAGGCGGTAGCTGATATAACTGATGGGTATACACAGGGGTGCCAGTGAACTTTTCATTAAGGAGAATTGGAACCGAACTATGAATTGAAAGTAATAGCTTAGATGCATGAGCACCACTGAGAAAGCGACTTGAACATGTCTAACAATGTCCCTAAACATCGATGAGTCCCGTCTCCGGGTCCCCATCCAGGGGGACCGCAATGACCAGCGCAGCTGAGTTTGCTAGTAATGGCTTCCTTACTCCGTCACCGAGTCATTACTCAATCTCCCTTGGCTCGTTTCCACCGTTCACCTGGTTTCGCGAAAGGAGCCCTTCAAGAGAGTCGGGTGACTGGCACACAGAGCGCGTGACCAAACTAGCGTAACCTATGGAGTGTGATCAAATCATCTGTCGTGGGTGAGCTATTTCTTACGAAAACCGACGTTTCCGCATGCGAGCCGGGCAATGTACCGAAGATATTGATGGTCAAACAATGAAAGTCTTTTGACGCCCTCGGTGTGCAGTGTTTATGTTTCTAAATTTTCTATAGAAGAAAATGTTGGTAGCTCAGGTAGCGTACATGGTCGTTGGCTTGTTCGCTGAGCTGGACAATAAGATTGCAAACGTTTCATCACCAATCGATGTGGCATCATCAGTGTGTTGTTGGGGAGCGTAGTGGTTACCACTAAGTCCTTTTCCCACTCACTTTAATCCATTTCTTCGGAACAAGGCTTTCAAATACATTATAGTTGTATGGTAGCAAAGCATCAGTGTTTGGGCACCCCGGGTTAAAAAGATGAAAAAGATAATCGTTCAGCTGTAACACCCTTTTAGTGCCTAACTGTTATGCCACCCGAAGGAAGCGTGAGGGCTGAGGTATCGTCAGGTTGCCCAAGGCTACACAGGGGAAGTCGAGAGGCTGAGGTCGAGTTCGAAACACGGACCTTCCGTTCCAGTAAATTCCACTCAACCCACTGAGCCATTCCGTCCGGAAGGACGAGCCAGAAAAAGTCAGCCGTCAATCCGGTCTTTGAATGGCTGACTTCGACCACAGACGAGTTACCGAATACTGCCGAAAGACAAATGACCCTTGTCGTGATCATCTAATCTGATAGAAGCACCAAGAGTCAGGCGTCTAGGCCTTGGTCTCTGTTCCCTTTGGTCAGACCGGTCCTCTGCAGTCAAGTGGGTCGCGCTGTTATGTCACTGGCTACGGGAAGGGTCCCCAAAGAGAGCAGTGACCACAGCCTTGACGTCTGGACTCGAGTCAGGGACTAGAGGAAGAGTCCTTGAAAAGGAACCTGAGTGCTTTCCTGTCTTTTGAGTCAGTGAATGAAAGTGGTGCACGTCGATCAGCCCCATTCTTCGGCCTGGGTAGTCGGAAATAATCGTTTGTCTTTAGTCTTTCAATCACCGAACCTTCCACACATGCCCCTAAACTAAGCCATTCTTATTCGTTTAGCTGTTACTCCCCTAACCGTTGATCTGTATGTAAACTTGCTCCCACCAAAACGAACCAAAGTAAATCCTCATCGAATTCAAAGTAACCGTTGCACATTTTACGACTTCTAACATCCATATTGAGCCAATTTGGGAAACGGGTATCCTTTGCTCAGACCTTGTTTTCTTTTTCAATCGATCTATGCCGCATCTCCAAAGTACGTGGACAAGACCTCAGACCGAATGAACGGCGGCTTCTTCAGTTGTGCGCTGAACAAAATTCGCTTCCAGCTAGCACCAACTCTCAATACAGGCGCTCACATCGTGCTTCCTGGAAGCCACTGACCGTAAACCGACCGTGGACCCAGGTGGACCAGCGAGGAGTTTCAATGCATGGTTGTCGTTCACTTAGGAGCACGTAATTTGACAGCGATCGCGAGGATATGTGGGCCCTCGAAGTAAATTGCTTTCACTGTGGAAGACGCCGGTGGATTTAAATTTATTCAGCTCATCAAGTGCATTGTCTCTGCAGCCCAACAATATAAGGCTGAGCTGGCTGTCAATCTTACAAAACTCAATGGGCGAAAGGATAATAATGATTTGGATGGCAATATGAAACGGGTGAAAGAAACCAAGCTCATGGCCCATGAAACCGTCTATCTGAGGTCAACCGCACACCGCAGCGAACACTGGATCTCGTCACTCATCGGCTACCACTGACGCCAGAAAAACTAAACCAGCAACAAACCACTGTGATGGCACAAGTCTTAGGAATGCCGAAAATGAAGAACACTGATAGAAGGCGCCGGTGGGTAGCGACGATGAGGGGAATAGAGATGGGCATACCCTATTAATAGCCTGATACTGTTCCGAAGGTCGGTATTAGTGATGCGATCTTCCGCTGGCCCCGAACAAAATTCAGGCCGATGAACTATCGGGAGTCAAGTCAACTTAGCGAA
>NW_008751810.1:883727-903930 GCF_000715545.1 Opisthorchis viverrini
CTGACGCCAGAAAAAATAAACCAGCAACAAACCACTGTGATGCCACAAGTCTTAGGAATGCCGAAAATGAAGAACACTGATAGAAGGCGCCGGTGGGTAGCGACGATGAGGGGAATAGAGATGGGCATACCCTATTAATAGCCTGATACTGTTCCGAAGGTCGGTATTAGTGATGCGATCTTCCGCTGGCCCCGAACAAAATTCAGGCCGATGAACTATCGGGAGTCAAGTCAACTTAGCGAACGCACGACCTTGAAGCCTTCTGGACAGGGAAGGCTAAGGAAAATGAAGAGGTTCAGGAAGCCGAGAATCCCCGATTATTATTCCAGCTTAGCCTTGCGACCGGGCCCCGGAAACCGGCGGTGGTAGAAGCAATAAGGATGGTTGCGCGGTCTTTAAAAATGCATGGGAAGTCACCTTCTTACTTTAGTAGTGAGCATAGAAATAAGCTCGGATTACAATAACCGAAGCATATTCTTTCAGCTCGTCATAACTGCTTTGCACAATATAGTAGAGGGTTGGAAAACAACTATCTAAGCAGCAACCACGTTCATCTTGTCTCGAGTTGCTCAACGTCTCAGAAAGCACTAAAACTAATGCAGGTTAGTTTCCACTCCGTGCGGGCTGTTCCAAAGAACTAGCTTTGGCACCAGTTGATTAGCATAATTCATGCATCCATTAGCTCGACATTTAAAACTCCAACGAAAGCAGCGGAATTAACACATAAACGCAATTTGTCTAGTCTTCGAACGAATTCACTCCCAACATCATTTCCAGCCTGCCGACACCCTCTTCTGCTTGAGAGCAATCGAGAAGTTAAATCCCTAACAGGTTGCATTCTTTTTTGCTTTACACAGCTCTGTTGATTCTGTCGACTGAACGAACACGCTACGTCAAGCTCAACCCTCAAGAGACAACAAACGACCCGAGTCAAAAGTGAGGTTAGTCTTGCAGCTCGAGTACAAATCTTAACGTATACCCCTTAACTGGGAGATTTAGAAGAGCCGTCGTCTGATAGTTAGCTCACAACAACCGAAAAGGCTGGCCAGAAAATGAAAACCGAAAGCAGCACATACCGTGAGATCCTCTTTTGTTCTGAATGACAATATGGAAAAACCATCGATGATGGTCTCTTGGGGTTGTGGAGTCGCCAATGATTCAACAGGATCATAACGAAGCTTCGATTGACTGTTCGGATTGGAGCAGTCATCAGAATCATACGATGATTTGGCTCCACTCTCCAGGTTTGCAAAGGAACTAAGATAATCCAGCGTTTTGCAACCAATTTCGTTGCCGATATGAGATTTGTTGTATGTGCTCATTGATGGCATGTGACAGAAAACGGCGGCATCGCACATACCCAATCTGTCGAGCTGTGTAGGGTGAAGGTTTACGGGCTAATTAGCGCCAGAATAATCCAAAACATAACGAAGAACGCCTTTATCATACACAGCGGGTAATCAGCGACAGCCTTTGTCACGAGCACATTGGGACACCAAAGGCGTACGGACAGTTATCATATTACCCGCCAATCGTGAGCCCAGTTCACTAATCGACCCCGGAGACTATATGGGACTAGGATAGTTGGGTATGACATCTGAACCCAGGTTGATGTATTGATAAAAAGAAAAGCGAATGTGCATCTCACTACCTGCGGCGCTGCGCAGGAGTGAATTAGGGTAAAAGTCAAACATAGCCAAAAATACACCAGTGTGCATGGGGCGTCGATGGTTGCCGCAGTGGGATGAAATTTATTGAGAGAACGCAAAGGCATCATTGAGAAGAAGTGCGGCCGTAATAATAAGGGCAATGCCTCCAGTAGCCTGTGGGACACTGGGTGGGAAATCTAGTTAAAAATCTTCAGACGAAATAAGGAGTTCTCGACGTTTCAACCTTTGTACCTTCCAACAATACGTGTGACTAAATGCCGTCTGAACAGTTAGTATAATTTCGTTTCTAAGTGTGTTGGTGTGAGAATATCTATAACTGTAAAATATCATTCAGCTTTTGATAGAACGTGAGTTGTTAATAGTCTCAGTCACGGCGAAATAACGCAGGCGTTATGGCTTTCTAAATACTCCTAACAGGGCTTGGTTCTTAATCGTGAGTGCCTGAGTCATAGATCTGAACAAAAACCACGGAAGACAAAATCGTCTATTTGACCGAAAGAACGGACACCAGCTTAGCAGGGAGTGTTGTACAGCGGTCTTCCAAGAAACTATGTAGGGCAGGCGTGCGAAACTGCGCTATTTATCAAAACAACCCTGGTTCAGTTCAAAAGCTTTTATTACATGACTTCACGCGGCTTCTATAGACGACTCACCTAAAGCAGTGGAGCAGTTAAAGGGACAAAGTGGACGCGACGGGCTTGTTCCAGAGCGGAAACACTGCAGAAGAGAATAGATATCCAAATTACAGCGACTGAAACCACCATGGAGAGACATTATTTGAGTGGAAACAGTCTGAAATTGTATGCAGGAATGAGTGCGGTTCCGATTCGAGTCTGTGCGTGAGAGGCGACAAGCGTGTGTGCCACCCTGGTAGTTGGCGGCACTTCACAGGAGTAACCTGTGGCGGAAAAAAACTCTTTTGGTAGAATGAGGTACTTAGATATTATTGCGAATCTCAGCATATTCGCACCACGCTTGAGCTGCTGGACGACAGTGTTCCGAGAATAAACCGCTTGGAGATTGATAAGATGCCCTAAACTCGCTTTTGTCTATGATGTGAAGCGTACGGTGGAGGAAGTCGAACATGCGGAGGAGACATGTCGATGATGGAGATGAATTAAATGCAATCCGAATAAAGGGGCTCTGATGATACTCAGCAGTATGACCCTGTGTCCGGAAGTTAACGACTGAAAAAAAGCACAGTCTTTCGGTTTGTTAAGACACGCGTGTGGTTTTTTAGGGACTGAGTGGAAGATCGATCGCCTGGGTCTAGCGGCAACAAGCTTCGGATGTCCGTTGAAGGGCCATAAACATCAAGAATGCGCTTTAGTTTTTCAGCAAAAAACGCAAGTCTTTCGCATTCACTTAGGGGGCAGATGGCAGAGTACTACTGAGTAAAGTGATTGTTGTGGGTTTGACGGACGATCCTTGGACTACTTAACAGGCACTGCCTAACTGGAAGGAAGCTATGCACCTGAACTCTGCATGGGTGTCACCAGGGTGGTCTACAATCTTAGTGATTCACAAATGTGCGGTTTACAGTCAATTTGAATGCATTTACATAGCTTAGTGAGCTGCAATCCGTTTACAGTGGGACTGAGTAGACTCTACAGTGTCGCTTTTGGAGGGAAATCAGGTATAGAGGACACTTGCGTGTGAGAGGTACCGGTAATGCATTGGTCTGGAAGAGCACCGTAAGAAAATGGTTTAGCTTGTGTGAGGAGCAAACTGAAATCACGAAACTTGGATGCGTAGGTCCGAACAAAGGGTTCAGCGGGTTAGGAACACCTCGCCTCAGTGTAGGTTAGGGCCTTGCTAATAATTTGTCAGTGGCTGTAATTGGAAGCGCAGGTAGAAGACAGGGGGCAGTCGAGAGTAAAAAGAAAATAGTTGCGGGAGTGCCTTCAGACTAGATATGACAGCGTCATGCTATCACTGCACCGGCATACCTCAATTTCTGGGCAGCCATGTAATGGATGTGAAGGTTGTGGTAATCGGACATGGAACGTGTATTCCTCTGGCAGCTGGATTTGGATGACGCGAGAGGATTGACACCGGTAGTCGTGCCGATGTATATTCAAGGTAATTTTGATTTACATGAAAGTCCATATAGGTGTGAACCAGGAACCAACCAAAATAATGCAAGCGAAACGTTTGGAGCCAAAGTTTGAAGCTTGGCAAGAAGAACAATTGAGATGAATTCACTGGTCTCGTTGGTGTGGCGAGGTATCAGATAAAATGGTGTCCACAAGCAGAAAAAATCTAAAGGTGGACGGAAGCAACATAAATAAATCTACCAAAGTGGTGGGTTTGTTAGATAACCTACCATCCAAGGATTAGCACAGGTAGCCGATTTATCAGGGATACAACAAATCACTATTAGTGTGCTTCGGCCCGGCAAGTTTGCACCACTTTCAAGTATATCTGTGACAGAAAGCATTGATGATAACAGTTGTGCTTCAAGCTTTGCAGTGAGAGTTAGTAGATAAGTAGGTTTAATGCCCTGACGAGAACAGCCGCGTAATTTGGGAGGATGAGGGCTTAGCCAACAAGGCATCGCGTAGGGAGCCTAAGCGTTCAGCTGGTTGGTACGGGTGATTACGGAGCCGCTTATACACATATCGCTAATTGTTAGCCCAGTTGCAGGATGCCATCAGAATTTATCCGTTGTACGAAAGGGAGGTTAATGAAAGGGGAACGAGCCATATAACTATGGGGTGAGCGACAACCAGCGAGATAGCGGATAAGGATTGCACTGTAACTAGAAGTGTGAAATGAACAGAAAAAAGTTTATAGTTCATCAGTCACTGTATCACTGCTGCCTGCCCCAATAAACGAGTGGGGAATGGCAAAATAACCAACAGGCTTGATTGCTAGTATTCAGGGAATAATGACGTTCTTAGAATTTAGATTTATGGGACTACTTCCTGGAACATGAGTGACGAGAGTGCGTTATGCCTGGCTGACGAACTAGACCTGGTATAATGCAACCTCGGCTAAGGCGAGCATGAAAATAGCCTTTCACGTCGACGTTAGCCGTGAGCGTCTCAACGTAGCTTCAGGCTTCCCGATATATTTTTTTAACATCAGGCGAAAGGATTTTTACCTTCCAAATGCACATCATAGCGTTGCCAGCTAAATAAAGGGGGTAGAATTCTAGGCCAGCAGCTATACAGAAGACAGAAACGGTGCTCATTTCTTGATTTCTTGAAGTAAAGCTTCGGCTCGGAACCACCTGTGAAGCATCCGGTCTGCTGAAGTGGTGGCGGGCATGCGAACACAGCATGGTGCAAAGTACCAGGGCAATCTTCCCTGCAGGGTATATTCACCACCACCACTTGGGAAAGAATAGCACCACACATTAAGCACAGCTGGCAGAGTAAAACAAAAGCGTGAGCCGGCATGAAGGAACGAGCCGTCTGGGATGACTGGAGATTTCAATGGCAGCCGCCACAAATCCTCGGCAACAAATCTGCAACTCATGAAGCAAGTGCAGATGTAGTCCTAGGAAGGGAGACTGCATATAAGAGGTAGATAAGGTGGCGTTTATTGGCCGAGAACGTGCGAGTTGACGTTATAGAATCGATGCTGATTAGTGCATTTGCTCAGGACAAGTAGTAGGTTATTTAAGGTAAACGGGCAGCTTAGGAGGGCCGAGAGCCTCTTCCAAATAGTGTCAGGTAGATGGTGTAGCGCAAAAACACTCTTTTTTCTTGACAGAAAGAAAGAAACCAAAGATGTTTCAAAAGCTTACACGGGATGATATTGTACGAATATGGGAGGGGATCTTCTTCCTTAGTTTAGGATACAGGCAACGAAAAAAGTTTAGTCCAAATGCAGTTTGACAAACATCCAGAGCTGTGGATATTATGCGGAGAACAGGAAGAAAATTCAGGACTGAAGCTCGATAAATAAGCCCGTCGTTAGATCGGGAGATGCAGAAGGTCTTGGTTTAACCTTATGCGTCTCAGCTGTAAATTATCCATCACAAGTGGCAAATAGCGAAGACGATGTAATAGAGCAGCTGGCGCTGGAAACAAGGATTTAGTAACTAAGCGCAGCGCCGTCTGCACAGCTGTGTGGCGTTTCTGCGCATACTGTGACGCGACAACTGTGGACAGTTGACTAGTCGAGATAATCGGAGTGTGGGTAAGGAACCTAAGAACACCCGGGAATGAACGGAAGGCTTAACCGAAAAGCGGAAAGCTGAACACCCTGGGGGGCCTGCCGATACTGGAGCCTCAAAAAGGCGACGTCCGCTTTGGTCTGAGAGTCTATGAGATAGACACCCCAACACGGAGATGGAAACCATGGGAACGGGAGGTAGTGAAACCTGGGAGGAAGATAATGACAACAGGCGTGCTAGCCAAAGGCCACATTTAAGTTGTGCACATGAAGGTTCGACAAACTAGCACAGACAGATGAGATGTAGTGCAAATCAGGAAAAATTAAGCCGTTGTTGATTAGAAGGACAAACATTTGCCTATCGAGATCAGATTATGAGGATTGTTAGGCGGTTTAAAAATGTTAAGAATAGAAATGTCAAAATGGAATAAAATTGCTGAGAGAATCAGTTCTCTAATTGGTTTGCGATGTGGAGAAATTTAAGTATGTGAGATAAGATGTCGTAACGTCCTGTGATGGGAACTGGGACAGCACTGGGGTGGAAATGCAGATGGCAGGTGTCTGTGGACAAAGAGTTACTGGCTGTGTTGGGTTATCATTTACAGAGATTATCAGAGGACCGTACCACATTTGGCAGTTGAAAAGAAACAGCGGGATTGTGGTCACTCATAGTGTGCGGGCCGGTGCAGTGTTTAGGTGAAAAGGGCTCAGTAAGGCAGTGGTATTAACAGGAAGGAGGAATATGTGCTGTAGTGCCTTCGGATAATTCTGACGACCGCAGCGTGTGAGCAAACCAGTCTACATTACATGTGACGTTGCTCTAACGCCAGTCGGAGTGTGAAGTTGCGGCTGACGCAGCCTTATCCTATCGAAATCCTTACTGGTGTTCGCGACTCAATGACCAGCGTGCTTCCATACTGTGCCATAAAAAACAGTGGCACTGAAAGCTTTTTTACAAATGCTATCATATCGACATCTTTGTGTTCACCAAATTCATTGCGAATGCCCTTTTTGAAAATTCGGCATTGCTATCGATCAACCTGGAACAACAACATGGAACGGTCTCCTCATTGCGGATGGACATGGAGAGGTCAAAAAGGTCTTGTCTAAGGGATTCACATTCATCCTAGAAGAGAGCGGGGAGGGGTAATTGGGGCTAGGAGCCATATGACGCTCGAGTCGACAGACAGTCATACTTCTGAGGCACAGTGCGTTTCATGCTTACAGTTCACGTTTCCGCTCAAGTTGAGCAGTTCAGTTTGGAATTAGCTGGAAGCAAACTGAAATGTTCGAACTGTTGCAAATGCTTTATGTTAAGAGTAGTTCTTCCAGTACACTGGGCGTACCTTCTAAGCTGGTGTACACATCGGAGGAACCAATAAATGGGCGTGACGTGTACAAATGAACAAAACAGGTGAAAGACATTTACAGCGTATTGTTCTTTGAGTGTATGGAGCGATAGCATTCTCTAAATTCCGAAGCATTCTGGTTGCGCACACCTGAAAGTTCTCTGAGACAACATAAAGTGCATAAGGCCGCTAATCAGTATTCGCACAATGAAGTTGAATTTTCCAACTCTACGAAATTTTTATGGAAGCAACTCCGTAGCGTGTAATGTGTGTGTATAATGTGTATACACACGTGGTATTTCAAATCATTTTCATCGGTGATTTGTTTAAATGAGCAAATCTTGAAGGTCAATGAAAGCCGCCGACTGAATTCGTTGTCTAATGTAAAAAAATAAACTGCGAATTACGGATAAAGCTGTCTCGCTTGCAGTGGATGGTGTAATATGCACGCTGTGGAGGGGACAGTGATTCTCTGGAGACAGGTGTTCACGACAATTTCTGTGGATGGAAAACAGAAACAAAGCTCATGTGCCAGAGCCCAGTAAGTAAGGTTGTACATCACCAATACTTACCTATGATTCAATCAAAATGACAGACACCGTATACTACAGATGGAACTTCCAGAGTTTTACAGCCGAAATAATTTCATGAATATCGTAGAAGCTGCATGGCACTTGTGGATGCAAAGTATGCAGCGGTGCAATTCCTGCAGAAACATGTTTGTTACAGCTTGCGAATCATGATGGGATGTAGATATGCTAGCCACATGGAACCTGCGTCGATCATGGTGGGCAGATGAACGAACCTGGTTGAGTCACGCAAGATGCGGCTACGATCCATGGTGCCTAATCAGCTAGCCGGAGCGCCAAAACGGACGGCGCAAAAAGTTGAGTTTTATTGGTCGTTTCGATGAGTACGTAAGTCCTGCCGAGATGTACATGAACACTTCATGCACAGTTTCGTTCGGTTAGTGACTTCCTGAAATGTTGGGAAGATATAAATTAGGTTATCGAAATATCGCCACGATGTGAGCGACTGACAAACTGGGAGGTATACTTACCTTGAATTGGGGGCACTCAATTGGCTATATCGTAGAGGCTTTTTTAAACAACGCCAACTTCAGCCGCTATTTCGCATGCCTGCTTACATTATCCCTCAAGAAATCCGATACTTTCATGAAATCCGTGGGATCTCAACAACAGACAGACTGTCTGGAGCGGATGGGTCACATCAGATTATCTTCGTCTCTTTAATCTAACTGCCGCTCTACCTCGTTATTCGTAGTGGTCAAACATTTACTCACAGCTGTCGAGTATTTCGTACTTGGGCTCCAAACACATTGATACAGAGACTCCGGGACCAACCGTGCTGAGATTCTTTGCTTCGGTCCAGGTCAACATCATAAGACTTCCTCTTTGCGGACCGAGTAGCAAGTAGTCCATGGCGTTTTTGGGGCGGCCGTAGGCTAATAAACGAAAGTAATCAATTATTATGTGGACTCACCATTTGGACGGGCCTGAAGAGCATCACCGCGCAGTGAGCACGGCTTCCCATCACAACAGTCGGCGCGATATGACACGCGATCCGTTTCACACCAGTGGTCACTGGTAGTAGTCCGTCACTCACAGAGCACACACAAGCCCAAGCCTGCGTCTCTAGACCGACATCTGGGTTGAGGTGCAGTATCCTCGGCCACCGACAGCAGGCTGTCAGTTGCAGACTTTTAGCCTTGATGCAGCAGCAATTGCCACTGAACAATCAACTGCTTAAAGATGGTTGTGGTCCTTTTTGGATTCTATCCCTTGAAGCTGATCTACTACTTGTTTCAGTTGTTTAAGGAGGCTGTTCAAAGCTTTCGGCGGTGGGGTGGGAACAAGTGTAAGTGGCACACCTTTTTCCTGTAGGTTGTGATGCGACAGCCACCGTTATTGGATTGAGAAGCAATCCGAGAAAAATAGTCCTTCCTGACTGGAACCGAATTCTCTCTCAACAACGAGAACTAATGTATGCAGGAGAGCAACATCTACTGGTAGAAAAGGCATGTGCGTTTTTCAGCACAGGTGTCAACCATCCGGGAGTATTAATGTATATGCAACACAAACCATAATTTAGTTAGTGTAGGCTGACCTCACCTTCTTTGTTCCAACACTATCCTTTTGCAGCCTTGACGGTTGCGGCCTCATATACCTCGAAACGAGAGAAAATGCATACGTAGCTACTCGGCAGACCACGTGCAGAACATAGCCGTAACCGTCGAAGATTTGCCGTCTGTCATAGTGATTGGAGGCATGCACATTGACTTTCCGCTCGACCAACTCGGCGTGCCGGGGAACCTTTTGTATGGCGTGCTGCAGTGTGTTAGAGTGGTGCACCCAGCGTTTAAGGCGGCCGTCCGCATTCTTGGTCTAATTATTAAAGTGAACCACCCCGGGACTGTGTGTGCGCCGCCCGTTTCAATTATTGCACAACCACCGGACCGTAAGATAAAAGACAAACCGTGGGTCCGTGCGGTGCAGAAGCCGCAAATCTTGCCGGAATCTGTACGCTTGTTTAACGATAAACAAAAAGCCTAATGTACGTCATCGTGCAGTCCAGCCACGCGGACGAATGTGTGTTGGAAGTTCGCAATGTGCCTGACCCACAATACATGAATATTTAATGATACATGCGTGCCTTTTGATAGCCTTCCTTATATGAAAATAGCGCAGCATCATGTCGCAGCCAAACACGACACTTGCCACCGGCATTTGCGCTACCAACTTGTCCATAAAGAAAGTGCTAATTGGATAATGCTTTTTCATCATTTCCTTGAATAAGTCGAACAGTTTACGCATGAGAGCAAACTGCTCTCTCTATGAATGCGTGCAATTGGATAATCTTTTTCATCATTTCCTTGAATAAGTCGAACAGTTTACGCATGAGGGCGAACCGTTTGCCCAGATGGACGGATACATGGCCGGACTCCATATGACCATGCCATCCGGCATCAAGAAGGTGTATAGCTTGTGTCTGAAGGCTGCACATTAGGCACTTTAAAAACTTTGCGTGCGTTGCGTCTACATTCACCACATCTGGAAAGCCTTAGAACAACGCTGTCTACTGCCGCCATGAGAAGCATATGCGGCTAGTGACCTTCCTCTGACTGCTACATAAGCACGCGTCCAATCTGCTGAAGTTCTACGAGGACCAAAAGCACATCATCCGCCAACATAAATCTCATCTGTGTGGCACCTACTCATTAGAGCCGGTCGACACTACAGGCGGTAGCTGTGTGTATCATAGGCGGTGAGGATCTTGCTGAATTCAACGGAGACAAACTGCCGCAATTCACACGAGAGTGCTCTACATTTCAGAAGGACCCTGCTGGCGCCCAACTCGTCTTCGGTCAGTCTTCAATTATCCGGAACCCGACTAACCAGCTTACCGTTGTGTTCCAAAAAGTGAAAGGTAAATGCGATGTGATTCCTTTGCATCCCCAGGCATGTGCGTTTTTCAGCACAGGTGTCAACCATCCGGGAGTATTAATGTATATGCAACACAAACCATAATTTAGTTAGTGTAGGCTGACCTCACCTTCTTTGTTCCAACACTATCCTTTTGCAGCCTTGACGGTTGCGGCCTCATATACCTCGAAACGAGAGAAAATGCATACGTAGCTACTCGGCAGACCACGTGCAGAACATAGCCGTAACCGTCGAAGATTTGCCGTCTGTCATAGTGATTGGAGGCATGCACATTGACTTTCCGCTCGACCAACTCGGCGTGCCGGGGAACCTTTTGTATGGCGTGCTGCAGTGTGTTAGAGTGGTGCACCCAGCGTTTAAGGCGGCCGTCCGCATTCTTGGTCTAATTATTAAAGTGAACCACCCCGGGACTGTGTGTGCGCCGCCCGTTTCAATTATTGCACAACCACCGGACCGTAAGATAAAAGACAGATTTTGGGTCCGTGCGGTGCAGAAGCCGCAAATCTTGCCGGAATCTGTACGCTTGTTTAACGATAAACAAAAACCCTAATGTACGTCATCGTGCAGTCCAGCCACGCGGACGAATGTGTGTTGGAAGTTCGCAATGTGCCTGACCCACAATACATGAATATTTAATGATACATGCGTGCCTTTTGATAGCCTTCCTTATATGAAAATAGCGCAGCATCATGTCGCAGCCAAACACGACACTTGCCACCGGCATTTGCGCTACCAACTTGTCCATAAAGAAAGTGCTAATTGGATAATGCTTTTTCATCATTTCCTTGAATAAGTCGAACAGTTTACGCATGAGGGCGAACCGTTTGCCCAGATGGACGGATACATGGCCGGACTCCATATGACCATGCCATCCGGCATCAAGAAGGTGTATAGCTTGTGTCTGAAGGCTGCACATTAGGCACTTTAAAAACTTTGCGTGCGTTGCGTCTACATTCACCACATCTGGAAAGCCTTAGAACAACGCTGTCTACTGCCGCCATGAGAAGCATATGCGGCTAGTGACCTTCCTCTGACTGCTACATAAGCACGCGTCCAATCTGCTGAAGTTCTACGAGGACCAAAAGCACATCATCCGCCAACATAAATCTCATCTGTGTGGCACCTACTCATTAGAGCCGGTCGACACTACAGGCGGTAGCTGTGTGTATCATAGGCGGTGAGGATCTTGCTGAATTCAACGGAGACAAACTGCCGCAATTCACACGAGAGTGCTCTACATTTCAGAAGGACCCTGCTGGCGCCCAACTCGTCTTCGGTCAGTCTTCAATTATCCGGAACCCGACTAACCAGCTTACCGTTGTGTTCCAAAAAGTGAAAGGTAAATGCGATGTGATTCCTTTGCATCCCCGGACAAACCGCAATCGACAGCCGGTGCTTCGCATACTGTTTTTTATTGGAAACCACGTTGACCTTACCAGCTCCGTCGAATCGCTCCACTTTGCGTTCCTCTTGGAGGTCACCTGCTGCGTTTGTAGTACAATCGCTCGTAAAGCAATACAGCATCGGTGCTTCGATTACTGGATAAATGCACAAATAACATGTAATTATTTTTGTGTACTGATTTAAGGACTTCTCAACTGCCACGAAGGATGAAAAGGATGCAACCTCAAATTTTTCAACAAGCATGTGCGATGCCACTTCCGAAGTCATAGCACAGCAATTTTTGAGTCAAATGCGTGCCAAAAATTTCGAGAGGAGAATAAGTAAAACAGCGCGCTAAAAATTACGGCAGATGAGGGTGATTTGTGGTCTGAGCACATTTGCCAGTAATAGCAACGTTTTTATATAAAAAGTTTTATTCCACTCGGATAGGTTTTCTTGAAAAAATCATGGTGCGTCTAGGGCGCAGCGCATTTGATGGTATTTATTTGGACCCCCTCCCGCGCGGCTGCAGTTTTACCGGAGGTAGCTTAAACTACTCAGGTTCAAACGTGGGTAAGGGATATAGTTTCAATAGCTATCATGGCTGAGCACGTTTTATACGCGAAGCCCGTGAATATTTTCGTGAGAAGGTTGGCTGATCCATGCTTTTTACTTCCTCAAAGCATTTCAAAGCCCTTTAGGGGAGGAAGTGATCAGTGTTTCCTTAGTTTTTATCCGCATAATCTCCAACAGTAGCAGCAATTCGCCACTTTTATGTACAAAAGCGGTCTACTGTTGCAGCAGACGTACCTTCGGACGAAGTCAAGGCCATGGAATTCGTCGCGGCTAGTGGGTTCATCGTTAGTTGCTTGTAACTTGTAACACACGTTGTACTGGGTGCTTTGCCAGATTTCATGTTCACCGGTACAATGACCACTCGGTGTTTATTTTTCGCCACCTGGAGCACAACCATTCCCGTCGAAAATTTATTTCGGTCAGGCTGCCTATCAACAGGCGCCTGACGTGTGATTAGTTAAAACAGTGTAATACCCTTTTGAAGTATGGTGCTCCGTCGTCGGAGGTTCGGCATACGTCGCTCATCAACTTGGAAGGATACATACCATCCAGGATATTTACAACTATCGCGTCTGGTGCCGAATCCCATTGCTAAGTAGGTCAGTGATCATTTTGTTTAAGTCGATGCCAGGTCAATTCGAGAGTGTGGTCGTGTACTGTTGGTGGAATCCGGGGCAATAGCTTTGGCCACCTGTACTCTTTCCGCAAGCAGGAAATCGCACTGTTCTGACTTTTCTCAGATGCAGCAAATGTTGATGCTACCCACGGAACCCAGCGTCCTGGGGAAGTAAATTTGAGGCCTCCGACGCTTACTGTGAGGTAAAAGCAATATAATTTTCTTATGACAAATGGCATGGGCATCCCTCGACCCAGGATGTATGTCCTTCACCGAATGCGAGCTGTTCACGCTTTTGCGCAAGCTGTTCTTCTTCTTCAATATGATGGGTACGCAATACACGGTCAACGTGTTCGTTATGGACAATATGACGTCGAAGGTGTGAGCTGATAAAGAATTTCAGCTGCGACACAATGCCGTGCTTTTTTCGTTCACGAGAAGCCATCCAGTAGCAGTTTTGCTTCGTTTGCGTTGCTCTAACCATTGCGGACGATTTTTCACCGCATAACCTGCTTTGATACCGCGGTTGAGTAAGTGGCTGTGTACCGGACTGTAATCACGCGGGTTTCACTATAATTAACAATCATGCGAAGAACAGTCCCCGGGTTTTTCTCCTTTTTGCGTGCTGGTTGTACATTACTCGAAAGTGAGTCCTTCATGCACAGCACAGTTTGGTACATTTCGGGAATGTGATCAATAACCGTCTAGAGAATGCGAACGGGCGTTCCAAGCGGCATATGCATCATGCCAATAGCCTAGAGCACGCCATCCAGGTGGTCTCTGGTCACAGCGGACGGCTTAAGCGCGAGCATTGGATGCGCAACGCTTATCACTGTTACCACTTAAAAATTAGCGAGGGAGGCAGGTAAGTTCTACTTGTGGTTTCCCGAGTTACGACGGATGCTGCCAATCAAGTTCTCGAGGACAACGGCACATGTAAACCAAATATGATATGAGGTCAGACAACACGTTTCAGGGTGAGAAGCCTGTAATCAGTAATACTTATTCTTCGTTACAAAAATCAAAATGTTCTCAGACGGTTAACACTTCGGTTGATATCTGAACATGTTCCTTTTACCAATTTGTGTGGCCACCCTGCTTTCACCTATTATCTGTATTCAGTGGCCACCCGTTCCTCTGCGCATAGTTAATTATTCAAACATACATCACCTAGGTCGATTTCCAAACAATCAACGGTGGCTAACCGAATAGACACTCATCCCTCATCGCCGGTGATGCGAATTATGAATTACGAATTATGAAATTCCAATAATTAACGAGGTTTGAATGTTCTTCCCTCCAGAATCCCTGTCCCGTGAAGTTGGTCCCCGGAATAAGGAAAATGGGGCAACTACTGGTTACGACTGTGTCAATGCATCCAACGAATAAAAAAGAATTTTACCGAGAGCATTTCTTCTTAAATTTGAGGCGGGATCATTGTCAAAAGGAAACTCGCGCAGGCGATGGGACGGTGTTTGAAATAAGTTGTTGAAGTGAATGAAAGCGCGAACAGCTATGAGTATGATGGACCGTCGTTGGCCATTGGATCATGATCAGCGCCTGATAAAGACAAGGCCCAAGCAGTTGCAATAAGTAGTCGAGATCAGTGAGAGTGCATACAGTTGAGTACGAAGGGCCGTTGTTGGCCGTTAGATTAGGTGCTTCGTATAGATGCTCAGCGTCCCACATAGACAGGAGCCTAGCAGTTTCCATAAGTAGTCTAGGGTAGTGACAACGGTTACCGTTACCAAGGTGACAGCTTTATGACGATTGCCGCCTATGAAGCGTCATTTTCCCAATAGGAATTATACTACTGTGTCGGTAATTTACATACAGTCATCTTCTCACGCTATAATATCCACAGACTAGTCATGAATTTCTGTGCAAGGGAATCATCCACAGAGTGGCATCTCCGTTGCACAATTCATGCCGTTGTATAACGATGTAGTGCTTACTAAGAGCTGAGCTCCACAGGAAAATTGGTTGTGTCGACGTTTGTTGGACGAACTCATCCCACTTGTTAAATTTGAGGAGTGAAAAGCAACGGCCGATCTCCCAGGGTGGAATTTGCATAGGATGTTCTGTAGATGTCATTTCATTCTTAGATATATTCTGTAGATGCCATTTCATTTCTAAAAGACACCAAAGGACGCCAAAATATTCTTAAGTGCGATTTCGTGTTTATCTCTCTTAAACCGCTGGCAAAATGCGAATACGTAATCTGTTACTTTAAAATTTCGCCCACCTAAAGTGCTGTGAGCAAAATATCACCGAAAGGTGCAAATGGATTAGACTAACTCCCCTACATGTCGGAACCTTGAGAACCCTAATGTTTCGGCGAAAATAATCTGGGCGTGCTTCTAGTGAGCGGCTGTGGTTGAGCTATTGGCAAGCAGCACCCAACGATCACTGGATCACGATTGGATGTTTGGTCTACATTTTCGGCCAATCAGAGTTCGCCCTCATTCTGGCCGCGGGGTGGACTTCTTGGTCTTAGCAGCGCCCGGGGTTTGGACGTGGAATTCAGCATAATGAATTTAACTTGAAGGTTACTGACTTAGCTTCGTATTCAGGGTTCAGGTGCATTGGCACCACTGGCTCGCTAATCCTTCCCGTCAAGTGTAACGATCGTAGTGCGTGCTTGGGCTGCGCCGCCGGCGAAGCAGCTGATAGTTCTTCAGCGGTGCCGATATCAAATTTGATATTAATATGCATAGTAATGTGCAGAGACATTCTTGCACTCATATTAATCGGTCCGGTTGGTAGGATCAGCGCAGTGGTTGGCAGGATATGTTCTTTTACGTGCCGGATGCACCAGTTTTGACCAACTTGAATGTGGTAGAACACCGCCGCGCATACGAAGGATGAGCCCTCGCATCCACATAGGGTGTCTCCCGCTGCAGTCATGAACCGACACTCCTACTTCTGCTGAAGGATCGCGTGGCTACGCTATGATGCCGGTTGAACGAGTCCTCTATTCCTGTGTCGCGGTGACTTAACTGTATTTTGTGTAACCGGATAATGTCATGTGGTGTTCGAAGCTTGCGTCAGAAAAACGTCTCTTCTAGTGACGTTCCGTTAGGCGATTTAGAGTTTGGCTTCATTCGATAAGCCGACAAGAACCTTTGTATTCCTCGGAAGCGGCACATCATGTGGTAGCCCAGCAACAGGTGTCCATTAAACTGGAGCTTTCAGAAAGAGCGTCTCTACATTTACCGGCTAGATGTCTCACGCTTGTTTGAGACCAAACTACCCAGCGCAGAATCCACGCGAATCTCTGTAGTGGCAATGGACGCCCACAAATGTCCATACCACGCGGCCCAATAGATAATTCGCGTCTCTTACGCGTCACTTTTGCTTTAGGCAACCATGCCCAAGTGCACTTATTCCTTAGAACCATGTCTCTTCAGAATCGCTGTGTGCTCACTCGCCTCTTTAGCGAATCCCATCGTCAAGGAAAATATTTACGATAAGCTGCAAACCACAGCCACTGGGATATGCAAGCGCGATACGCCTTTAGTCGCCCATGACTAGAATGCTCGTATAGGCTGTGAGATGACCATACCCCCTTTACCATGGGCAAGTTTGGTCTAGGGCAACGCTATTAGAGCGTCACGAACGAGACAAATTGGTATGCAGATGGGTTTATAGGACTTTTCTAACAACACAACAACGCAGCCGACAGCCAACTACTTGTGCCACCTTGGAAATTACTTTGTTTCAATTAGTGACCAGCGCTCCGTATTTGAAGTATCTATCCAACGAGCTACTCAACGATACAGAGACGACTTTAGATAAAAAACTCAGCGTTAAGGCGCGCCTCAGTAGGATCCCCAACTGTCGATATGAAACTTCTAGGAACTTATTTCTACTAGACCGCCTCCCATACTGGTCAAATGTAGCCACCAGTATGGAGAAACTCGAATGATGGTGACTGCTGACCATCTCTGTTTACTTCATGTTTGTTGTGGTTGAAGTCATCATATAACCACTCACACAACAACAAATGAGAAACTATGATTTACCTGTACACCTTTTCTGTGCATGGCTGCCTTGCAACAAACGGACAGCTGATATCAGATACCTCGAAAGATAAAAACAATGATTGGGATACTTCAGCATGTCACTAGGTCACTCCGATGCCATTACATAAAGCTTAAATGATTCAAATTTTGAAGCCTTAGGACGCAAAACACAAGGTATGTCGTCATTCAGAAAATATTTTGGTCAGCTATTGCTTTAAAATAGTGTAACGAACTGAACGCTGCTCATTAAATCATAATTTTCTCCGGTTTCAGTCATTTAATGAGTAGGAAGAAGCCACTCAGTTCAACACACAAACGTCAATGGATTGTAGCACCACTATTCACAAACCTGTTTGTTGCATATGTACCACCACGGTTTACTTAAATCAAATCGAACTTGAGTAGTTGTCTAGGAGAAAATATTATTAACACCAATAACCCAAAAAGTCCACAGGTGGATCGGTGGGGAGCAATTAACTCGACAGACTGTCCTTCCACTTGTAACGAATGTTTTCTAGTGTTATCAGCTCTTTCAGAGGTTTCTAATTCGGATACAATCACTAAGCTTAAGTTCTGTTTCAGATGCGTGTGCTGGAGTTGTACTCAGGAATTGGTGGAATGCATTGTGCCTTCAAAAGTAAGTTAGCCTATCCAGGTTAACATTTCTGTAGTGTCTCAACTAGACTTTCAGGTGGTTGCGGCAATTGATATCAATGACACAGCCAATCGCGTCTACCGCGCCAACTTTTCACACACCCACGCCCCCAACAGGGTATTGGAAGTGAGCTTGTTCTGCCTACTTACAATCTTTTATATGAGAGTTTATCAATAGAGGAGGTGACATCATTCACTGCCGACATGTGGAGTATGAGCCCTCCTTGTCAACCCTTCACGCGCCTTGGTAATCAGAAGTATGAAGAGGACAACCGAAGTACTTCTTTCTTCTACGTCCTCGGTCTCATTGCTGCGTAATTGCTTCCTTTTGAATTCGATTTGTTGAAGGATCCGACCGAAATTCATCTTGCTAGAAAACGTCAAGGGGTTCGAGCATACAGAACCGTGGCGCCAGTTCTTAAAAGTGTTACACAATTGCGGATATCGGTATCAGGTGGGTACTTCATTTGTACATCCGTTGCCAGGTTATCCATAACGAGATTTTGTGACTCAGATCTAATGTATACTTTGAATGTGCCACCTCGAAGACGACCCAAAGTAAATGGGATTTCATTTCAAAAGGGACTGGTAAACAATCGGTAGTTTTTAATCGGACAACTTTTCACTTTTGACACAAACTCTTCATCAGGCCCAGTGAGCAGGTTACCGGTAGGTCATCGGAGGGCTCGGGGCGAGATGGGTCAGTGGTTAGAGCGCGAATTTACTGACCGGAACGTCCGTGATTCGAATCCGACCTCCGCCTCTTCTAATTTTCTGTCTAGGCTCGGGCAACCTGGCGGTATCTCAACCCTGGTGCTCCCTTTGGTGGCATGGCAGCTAGGCATCCAAAGGTGTTACACACCTGAACGATTATTATTCATTATTAGGTCATCGGTGGATTCTTCTTCGTACTACTTGAATCCTCTGATTGAACTCTATACTCCCCAATGCCTATGAGTGAAGAAAACTTACCATAACCAAAACGTGTGAAATTTCATTCACGCAACTTTTCCACTCCCAACCGTGTTGTAAGAATGTCAATAGTGGTTTAGTTACCTCAGGGCAATTCAAACTGAGCTCAATGTGATCGTGAATTCTTAGTTCCATCATTTATGTGAGTTCCAGAAAAGGGAACAACAGAGTTTCTACTCATTAAAAACAAGAGAAACAAGAACGGCACTGTGGAAAGTTACAAATATCAAGTGAACACTGACCTTTTTTGAGAGTTGGGGTTTATGCGAAAAAAAATCGTCCAGCTGTAGCACCCTTTCGGTGCCTAACTGCCACGCCACACAAATGAGGCATGGGCTCTCGGATACTGCCAGGTCGCTCAAGCCTAGATAGGGGAAGTCGAGAGGCAGAGGTCGAGTTCGAACCACGGACCTTCCGGTCAATAAATTCGCGCTCTAACCACGCCACTTGGTTCGGCCCCCCATCTGCGAACCAGAAGGGGATGAAGTGCTCCAAAGATTGGCTGATTTTTGGACAAAGAAGTAAGAGTTTAGTTCTCCAACGTGATGGAGATGGTTAGATGGGTTAAGAAAAGTTGCACAACGAACCAGAATTGGGAAAAGAACATTAGGAGTAAGTTCCAATAAATACCTTTTGTAGTGACGGCGGTAGCATAAAACGAGGTGCTACTCTGTTCTGGTAAGAATGTGTCCACAAGCTTTCAGTTAGGGAACGGCTATGAACGAAACGTACAGTTCTACGTAGGACTGAAGCGGGAGCAGGCAGTCAAGGAGAGAGAGAGAGAGAGCCCATTCCATAAGTGAAAGCGATATTCCAAAGTAGGGTGAATTAGGGATTTACAAAGAAAAAATCGGGGTATTTGTCCGAAACAGAAAATCAGCCTTTCTAGATACTCGTTCTCAGCTTTGACGTGTGTGACTAGGACAAGTTTGACTCTCCTGGTACGTGGCACTGAACCAGTTCCGGTAGAAGCATGCTACAATCTCAGCGGGACTTTTTGGATAAAATTTCCCTTCAGTGTGTTAACTCTTGTGTTGGATAAGACCGTATGGATGCTATGTGATTGAGTGACACGAAGGACCTGTGCTACTCATGCCTTGTCCAAAAAGGCGTGGCAAAAGGGCGTGAAAGAGATCACGAAGTTTCCAGATTGTTGAGCGGTTGGAGGTGTAGGCACCTCAGTATGCTTGACATAGGCCAGCACTAGGTCCCCTCCCTCACCCACTCTTTTTCTTTTCTCTTCACTGTAGGACTTTTAATACAATTATATATATATATATATATATATATAACTAAACGAACTTTATGGTTGTACGGCAGTGAAGCATCAGTGCCAACACTGATGTTGCTGTCATTGATGATGATGATG